>NC_030995.1:674107-974590 GCF_000149955.1 Fusarium oxysporum f. sp. lycopersici 4287 | reverse complement strand
CAAAGGGGGATGTACCACGTACATACACACACACACACATCCCTTCAGAATTGTTGGCTGCTGGTTCTTTCGCCTTTGTTAACTTTGTCTTGTCAAACTTTGCATTTTGCCTGTTAAGGAGGATCGTCTAATAACATAATCCAGCCGCAAAGACAAGTGATCCAGATCAAATACAAGAACACGAACATAGTCGACGACAATCGCCAACTCGAGATATCACATCATCCTCCCCAACCAACGTCCACCCTTTACTTCAGGTCGCATCCGCTCCCCCGCATTCTCGCTCGACAATTGCCGCCACCGATACTACACCCGCTACCACAACTCCAATTACTGAGTCACCTGCATTGCCATTGGGCTCTTCAAAGCAATCGCCAACAAACACCGCTCAACTTGCCTCGAGGGCCACCGAAGCCCGGGCAAGTACTTCTTCAAACATGATATTCTCGGATATTTACAAGAGCCCGCGATCACCCATCGCTAAGCTCCGTCACCACTCGGTCCAGTTACCGACACCGCTGCCAACCAATACACCAGATTGGTACGGCGAGGAACACGCAGACCTTCTCAGCAAGGACAAGGTGAAGCAGAAGGAAGCTGTGAAGAGGTATCTCGACGTCAAAGTCAAGAACGATTGGGAGTTCCCATGGCCTTCTCGCGTTGTCGAGCCCCCACTACTTGAGGGTGACGTCGCTGTTGTCGACACTGCATCTGAAACACCTGATGCAATTGAGGCTGTCACCAGTCTCGATGTCACAGAACCGACAAAGTCAATTCAAGATGAGACGCACGGGGATGATGGCTACCAAGTCGATGACCCCGAGTCATCAGATAACGAAGACGACAGCGATGCCGAGTCCACCTACAGTACTGTCTCTGAAGATTTAGTCAACTTTCGCACACGTCTAGACTGGGCCTCAGATCTTTCTGATGATGAGGATGAGCCTGGCCCTTCGCGATCACCTTTCCGCTTTGACAACCCCGACAATGTGGGCTCCACTGTCCAAGCTGTGGTCCAGGGCAAGCGCGCCAAGCGAAGGAGAGCAGTTCGCAAGGAAATGGAATGGAACGAAGGGCTCGCCTGTTTCGAAGCGCGGCGAAATGCATGGACGGGCGCACGAACTGTTCGCGTTCGGGCCAAGCCTGCAACGCCCCTGCTGTGTCACCACTATCTCCCCGTCGATTCTTCTTCCGTCGCTCCATGTCAACATCTCCTCCTGCCTCGACAATCGCGTCTACTTTACCACCGCAAGTCAGTGATGCGTCAGACAACTCGTCACTCGCGAGAAGCGACGAGCTTCGCAATGCTCGATCTAAAGACACCACGCCGTCGACACCTCCCGACAGCCGAAATTATCCTGTTGAGGTCCTGCTTCCTCTCCCCCCGCCTCTCCTACCTCCCAATAACCCTCTGCGTGCATCCATCACACCTTCTGTATATCTCAGTCTCTACGACAAGGTCATCATTCACAGCCTTCAGCCCTCGTGCCCTATTAATTTGTCCGATATGCTTCGAGCTTGCGTTACTGGCTGGAAGCGAGATGGCGAGTGGCCTCCCCGACCGACAATGGCTCCCGCTCCTGTCGCCAAGAAGAAGAAACCCAAGAAGCCCTCAAACCCCTCAGAGAACGCGGGCAGTACTGTACGCCGCATGAGCTTTGGTCTGCTGGGTCGTGACAAGGACGATTCGACAAGTGGCAAGGGCATTCGCCGCAGCCTTGTTAGAGCTCTCGGCATTGGAGAAGGGACAGAGACCCCTAAATGAGGCTATCTCGTTATGAATTCATGATTATGATTAAAACCCGGAGGATTATCATTGCGGTTGATGCATGGCGCTTATATATGGGCTCTCGCTTTCTGGCTTGGTATACCATGTAGGGAAGGAAATGTGTTATGTATTCTGGTCTAGTTCTCTTTATTTTATGTTTTCTGCCATGACCTGGTCATGCTGGTATAGGGAGTTTCGGGGCATGGGTTTGTCTCCATATCGGAGTCTCTTGGAGCAGCTGAGAGGAAGCATGCATTTTGATACGTCTTGATCCCAGCATTGCGGCCATGCTAATTTACTTTGCTATAACTGTATTCTTTAACTTGGCATTGCTTTTTCCCTGTTGCTCACTGAGCCTAGTGACAGTGTCATTATCTTGGTGCTGTCGTGATGTAATAGACTGTGATAGTTTAGGGTTGACGCCATAGTTCGTTGGAAGAGTATCACATGCCGTCAGCAGAATTGAGTTTCGATTGTCTTGACAGAGTTTCAACGGCATCTCTGTAGACTGTCACTGTAAGACCTAACATGACGGCTCGTTCCGTATGTGTCATGTGAGTTGCGCACCCTGTCGATCACGCATCATCGGGGCAGCTGCATATTGACTTTGAAGTGTTGAGAAGTCTTTGGCAGATTGAGATTGTTCCTATGAGTCTAGTTCTGCAAAGCACATGTAGCAAGAGGCCAGCGGAACGTGAAGACGCTGATTTGATGGGCTGGTATTGTTCGACTGTACTGCACTGAAACTTGGATATCAAAACTTGATCTTTTGATGGTAGGATCAGAGGCTGATATAAAGAGTGGGTCGCCTCTGGACTTGGGTAGAATTGCACAAGGCCTGAGTAGGTTGATATATTCCTTATGGCCACTTTAGTTCGTCCAGTTTGGCCCAGTTATGAATATATCGAAAGAGTATTAACGTGCTTGGCAACTCCAAGCCTATCCAAGGATAAAATGTTGGAAGGATAGTAGCGTTTAGTCTTTGTCGGAGCCCGGAATGGGATTGGTTTACACAAAGAAACATTATTGGTGAGTATCTATGTCAAAGAATAGCAACAAGCGAGACTCGTGTCTGTGGAAGAGTAAACTTCTCGGCGGGAGCATAGATGTGAAAAGACATCCCAACATTACTCTCCTAATTCTGTGTCACTGAATGGTATGAGCATGCTGAGAGAGTTACACAGAAGATGTCTCGCTGTATTTGATGTCTGATTGGCAACAACATTTCTTTCGATGGCCATGCCTATCATTCTCTTTGACTATCCCAAGAGTGATATTACTAGGTCTTGACCTTACTAGTATGTACTCAGCCCCTTTGATAAGATAGCGCTGTGATACAGGTGTTCAACTCGAATGTGAAGAGTATTTCAACGGAGAGTCTGCATCTTTCAGGTTTCGGCTTTCTTCAGCACTTCCTTGCTTCTTTGTCAAATCTTATGTATTTCAAGCCCAAGTACATACACTCCAGGTTTCAGTGACCGCCTTCCATGAAGTATGTCATCTCTGCCTCGAAAGACACTTGAATTTGACTCAAGACTACCTAAAGTTTTGAAAATAACGTCAAGGTTAACATCAGCACCACGAAGTTTGACGGATTACAACCATATTAGAATGTACATCTTATGGTCCAGAGATTATCCAGCAGTGTCTGATAATGATTTGGCGTACGTAGGATATATCTTGAATATGTCAATACGCTCAAGTAGCTTTCAGTCTTATATTTCAAGAAAGTGGAAAAGGAAGTCGGATCTTTTACCCTTGGTTGCCTCCTTCTCGGCAGTCCAAACTTAATCTGGCCGTTGGCTCTTAAGAACCCGATGAGTGGCCAGTGCAGCCTTTCTTTCCCTCCTCGGCTTCCTTCTTATCTCGAATCATCTGAGGCGCATTGAATATGCCTCTACCATGCCCAGCTCGTCTACGGGTTGAGGCTCAACGGAGATCACACTATCAACAACAAGAACTGGCGTAATTGGTTTAGTGGTAAAATTCTCCGTTGCCATTCGAGCAGCGTCGGGGAGCCCTGGGTTCGATTCCCAGATTACGCATTTCTTTTGCCGGTCTTACTTCTTTTTACTCTTCATCTCGTTGATTCTGAGACCTTTAATTGCTTAGGGCAAGCTAATGTGAAACGAGATGGTAAGCTTGTAGTTTATCTCTGTTTTTGCACCATGTGCAAGGTGGTTAACCTAGACCGTTCGGGCACTCCATCATAGCCCTAACGGTAAATCTTCACATAGCTCCCGCATCAGAAGTCCTGAGAGTAAATATCAAAGAATCAGGAGCTCGCGACTGTTTCAGTTTAGTACTTACTCGTATGAACTTGCTTGTGACTGTGCATACCTATATTGCTGATGACCTCTGGGCCTGACACAAGTCATAATGATCCAGACATGTCATAACAACTGGCGTGCTTCTCTGACAGTGTATATAATGACATCGTGTTTCTTTCTCTATTTTGTACTGTATGCTAAGCGTATTCTGGCACGTTGAGCTCAACATGACTTTGCTGAGCTTTATTGCATTGGTCGAACTCACTGCTTGTGACGACACTTGGTAAATTTCCAGTTGATGCTAATAAAACTCAAATGCCATCGTACGAGATAGGGACTGTTGAATATTGTAAGTCTCCAAGTGTCTTGTTCAGGCTGCACAGATCAGATAAGTTTGGTGATAGTGGACTAGCATGATTTCTTGGGATGAAATAAACAAAGCAACATGCACTTGTTTATTGCGAACTCCCAGAGGAAAAGCCAAGGGAGTCTATAAGGCACATGATAAGTGTTGATTCTGGTTCTGCACCCACATCCTGACTATATCCTCAATATAGATGGAATGGCCCCCGTCGTGGCTCGCCGGTCAAGTATACCATGTACAATGCCTTGTCGGACCGTCCGGGACAGGATCTTATCATGCCGGTCTCCAATATCCCCTCGAAGTTAATTATCTTGCTTGGAATGTTTGAACAAGAGACCTCCATAAGTAGCCGATATCTATCATTGGCTCTAGAGTCTATCCTTGGACAGTAAATCATCTGGCTTTTCAAGATCTTAGGAACAACGACCTCGTCATGATAACCGCCATGCCACGTCACTCAGTTTACAGCATGCGAGATTAATTAGTGAGTGCAACTTAGAGCTTGCATTATCCTATTCTTTCTTGTTCTCGAAGTTTGAACTAAAGATGATCGATATAAGCTATTAATCTGTCTCACAATTGCCTTGCCATGAAAAAGCTTATATCAGCAAAATTTGAAATAGTTGAATATTAAAAATTTGACTCATGTAAATTATAGGCGAGCAAGGTTGAATCTGAGCGTGAGTGTAGTTCAAGAGGTGATGATTAGTGCGCCATCACAGGACCTAGCTCTGAAGACCACAGGCGTCCATGATCTGGATAAATAAATGCCCTTTTGACTCGTAGTGGCTATTGCTTCCAGCTTGTTACCCCCGCTCATGACATCCTTGTCTCAATCGTTGCAGTGCTACAACCTTCACCCATCATGACAGGGCATTGGAGGGTGCTCACATCAGAAGCGCCTGATTAGAACTACAAACTGGTTCAAAAACAAGAAACTGAAACTCATTATTATACCAGAAGATCACAATTGATGATATCTTCTCGAATCGTTGTGCCCCATACGTGTCCTTTCTCGCCTCCTACGGATGGCACTTGGGAGAAGTATCATCAAACGCTATAGCAAGTCCTCAGTTAAGGATTGAGCAAATAGAGAAGCAAGAGCTAATGCGGCTAAGATGCATTAACAAACAATGGCGCCTTGTGCTTGGATTGGGTAAAATTCTCACCTCCTCATGAGATGTCCATGTGTAGCAACCACTGGAGGATCATGACAGTTGACATCGGACGTAAAAGACTGAAGTACCAACCGACGAACTTCAGGCTTAGAACCCAATCCAATACACCGAAGCTAGTTACTGATTTCAGCACTGGATTTGAGCCTCCCCCACCTTTAATCTCTACCTCATGATGTAGGGTTAGGACCCCCTGTGAGAAGTGTGAACCGGTGTATACAGCAATAAGGACAATGATACTCCCGAGTGAACTACATTCTTTCCTAGCAATATTTGAGGAATCAATTTCGGTGGGCTACAAAAACAGCAACTCATCTTTTCGATGAAATTTACGGAGTAGTTGTCATGAGCGACATGATGCGGGACCAAGACACCATCATTTGTTCATCGGAAGAGGTAGGCTGCCACATGGCAGGACTCCAGGCAACTTAATCAATCAAGCGAAAGAATACGGAGCCTCAGCAGAGAATGTCTCTTCCCTTGAAACAAGGAGGTCTTTTCGTTTGGTATGACTGTCAACGACTATGCGCCAATTAGCAATTGAGTTTAGACAAGTCCCATGTCCATGGCGCATTATTAAGCATAATAGTTCCACCATCAGGCGGTTGGAAAGTCATGTTGACTTATACATATAGCCATATGGGACCGGATCGGTATTGTAACTAGATTGGGAGCTTGTGTTGGGGCTGAAGCCTGCCGCACTGCGAATGACCGACTGTGAGGCGTTCAGTAGGTTCTTTGGTCACAAGGCTTTCGCCAGGCTCCTCCTAGTTTTGTTCTTTCTGGGCTGAAGATAATGAACCCCAACGTGGCATTGAGCTTCCAGTTCTTAATGTGACGCAGAACCAAAAGTGACCGAATCACCCAGGTTGGTGGCATTGATGGCGACCATTAGACCGTTCAACTTTCTAACGATTTATGCTTCTTTGTCAAGTCTGGGGACTATATCACACTGACCCTTGAATGCTCTCTTGCGTCCCGCTTACCTAGTTCAGTACTCGCTCTGGGATGTCCGGAAAGTGGATGGAACTTCACGAGTGTCCAGATTGATCAGATAAAAATTTTTCCTCTCTTAGCCGATCTCGGGTTGGGGTGTGGACGTAGAAAGTTCCGGCTTTAGCCCTGCGCAACTGATGAGGGGCAACTCATCTTATCTGATCATCAGATTAGATACTTGGCGCAAAAAAAGCCGCTAGAAAAAAAACTTGGTCTCGCGCCGGCCTGGGCTTGATGGATCAAGCGCAGGGTTAGGGCGATGAAATAGCACAGTAGTACTGACGCGATGAAGTAATGCAAGTGGCTACAAAAGGTGCGTGGACGGCGTAGGAACTGAACAGAAGCTCCGTCAGGACGGAACCATCCCCACGGTCCCGGTTCTTTGTCGCTCGAGACCGTGCCCTTGGAAACATGGATGAGGGAAGACACAAGGTTGCAGTTGACCAATTTGACACGAGCGTAGAAGCTCGATCAAGAATCCTGGATGATCAGTCTACCAAACTTCGGACGACTTCGCCAATGGATGATGGCGAGCGATGATGCAACTGGCGATGTCTAGTGTGAGACGGCGTCCATCTGTACACCACCAAAACCTCATAAAAATTGCCGCACCAGTTCGGCCCTGGTACAATTCCGCATTGCTTGGCTCCTTATACACGCACTTGATTCCGTAATTGGCGTCAACCCCATCCAGGAGCATGGGCCTGAACGGAGTACGGCACTGATGGTGGGGCAGGACATCATGGTGGGTTAATACGGACGGAAGTACACGTTGATAGCGTCTGTTCGAGCTTGAGCATGCATATTATTGCAAGGGAGAACCCTTGATCGGCATCCACTGCTGTTTTTTCTCGAGGACTGCTTTCTTTACAGACTTCGTCGTGTTTCTCCAAAGTTCCCAAGTGATTTTTCAGTTCCAAACTTCATCCACACTCATCATGGCGACCGAAGCGACGAATACACCTTCCACGCCGTCGCGGCAACAACAGAAGCTCTCTGTCCTTGAGGGCCCTGTCGATCCTCCACTGGTTGATTTGACGTTGGGTGAGCTTCTTGAGCTTCAGACATACCAACATGGCAACCAAGAATGTCTGGTGATTCCCTGGACAGGCGCCCGCTGGACATACAATGAGCTCAGCCAACAAAGCTCATCTCTGGCGCAATCGTTATTGGACATGGGCATTGGAGTTGGCGATCGTGTTGCCATTATGGCAGGTAACTGTGAACAATATGCGGCTGTCTTCTTCGCGGTGGCTAAAATCGGTGCTATCCTTGTCATCCTGAATAACACATACACACCAACTGAAGCGATGTATGGGTTGAAGTTTTCTGACAGCAAGATTTTCTTCACAACGCCAAGAATCGGACGGCTTGACCAGACGCAGCTGCTACAGCAGCTTGAGAATAAGAAGACAGCCCCCATGGTCGTAATGCTGAGAGGAGACGAGTCTGGTAAACACCAGACCTATGACGAATTGGTGAATGCTGGTCGCAGGCGAAACCACCAAAGACTGTATCAAGCCATGACCAAGGTGCTTCCTCATCAAGTGGTCAACCTTCAATTCACAAGCGGAACGACCGGATTGCCCAAAGCTGCGATGCTCACCCACCAGTAAGTGATCCATGAATTCCTCTGAGCAGTGTGTTAGCTTGGTGCGGACTGTCGACTTTTCGAACTCTAAGCTGACGAGTTTATAGCAACCTGGTAAATAATTCACGCTTTATTGGTGATCGCATGCGGCTTGGTCCTGCGGATATTTTGTGCTGCCCTCCACCGCTGTTCCATTGCTTTGGCTTGGTGCTCGGTCTTCTTGCTGTTGTCACTCACGGCGGTAAAATCGTGTATCCGGCGGAGGTTTTCGATATCGACGCAACGCTCAAGGCTATTTCTGATGAACAATGCACTGCCGTTCACGGTGTTCCAGCAATGTTTGATTCGCTCCTTCAGGCAAAGTGGCCCGAGAACTTCAACTGCGACAACCTGCGTACTGGTATCATCGCTGGTGCACCCGTTCCTCGATACCTTATGGAGCTCCTGGTAAACCGTTTCGGAATGACAGAGTTCACCAGCAGTTACGGCTTGACGGAGGCTTCCCCAACGTGCTTCAATGCCTTCACTGACGATTCCATTGATACACGATTGACGACTGTCGGTACTTTGATGCCTCATGCAAAGGCCAAGATTGTGGACCGTGATGGCAACATTGTACCTGTCGGTGAGCGTGGTGAACTCTGCATTGGCGGTTATCAGCTACAGGCTGGTTACTGGAACAACTCAGAGAAGACCAACGAGACTATGATCCGCGACGCTGCTGGCGTCCTCTGGCTGCATACCGGCGATGAAGCTGTTTTTGACGAAAATGGGTACTGTTCGATTACTGGGCGCTTTAAGGATATCATCATCAGAGGTGAGTTAAGAACATCAGTCTTGGCAGTACGGAATGATTGACTGACCCCGCTTCAACAGGTGGAGAGAACATTTACCCGCTCGAAATTGAGGAGCGTCTGATGGATCATCCTGCTATAACACGTGCTATTGTCGTCGGCCTCAAGAATAAGCATTATGGTGAAGTCGTAGGCGCGTTTGTTGAGTTGGCTGAAGGCCACCAAAAGCCCCAATTCGAGGAGATCAAGGACTGGTGTCGCAAGAGGCTTGGTGGTCATAAATCGCCTGCCCACGTCTTCTGGCTGGGTGATGGCGATGTTCCGGCAACGGTTCCTCTGACAGGAAGTGGTAAAGTGCGTAAGTTTGAGATGGCCAAGCTGGGTGATGAGCTTCTCCGAAAGCAGGAAGTAACTGCGAAGCTGTAGTGTGGAGTGGAGTGGACAGGACTGATTGAGTTCAAGCGATGGATTAGATATGCATATTTTGAAGCGTGATAACTTGAATTTTGGAAGATAAAAGTTTAGAACCGAGAGAAAGTTGAGGAAAGGCTATTATAGATATGAATGGAAAGTAGCTGGTCAGACACCCAACACCTGCCGTTTTGTTTCTTGGCAGTCCCCAGTATGCACGCAACAATCCAACCTTACAAGCTGGAAAGTCACGAGTGAGACACAGCTCTTTCTATCACAAGCATAATTTGAGGATATCTAAAAACCTGTGATCCAAACATGAACTTTTTATTGCTGTCCCGAATATCTCAAACCAGTACCTATCTACCTGTATTTACTATAAATCTATTGTGACCCTCATATCCTGTTCGACACTCACAGCTTAGGCACAAGACCAAGCTTTGTACCAGCAACAACCTTCTCATTGTCTGCTAGTGGGCACAGTTGGAAGAAGCGCTCTCGTGACGATCTGACGAAAGCGCTGCGCTGATGTGGCAGATCGACAAGTTTGTCTAGACCCGAGCCATGAACGAAGTCATACATAACAATAGTTGTGTTGGTCTCCTGAGACTCCCCAACAACATACATAGTGCGCGGATCATCGAGATAGAGGTAGTGCATCAAGCTGCTCCACCACGCCGACACACGGTGTGGCCCGCGGAATCGCACGTCACCTACAAGGGAATGTCGACCGCGGTCGAAGTCACCAGCGTTGAAGTAACCACCCAGTCGATCCTCCTATTAAACGAAATCGTCAGAAAAGTAGCAGAAAGAAAGACATACATGAACATACCTTGGCCCAATAGACCTCAAAATATGCAAAGTGGATATCATCCCACTTGGCTAGAAGCGCAATCACATGCGGATCACCATGCACCTCGCGCAAATACTCCTGGTGTTGCTCCAAAGTTCCCGTCTGGCTCCATCCCTGGGAAACACGAGGATCATTCTGCCATTCATGAAATAGACGTACGTGCTCGGTATCATTATAGTCAACTGACACCATGGAGAAGGTCTCGTTAAGATGAGGAATCCATCGGCTGTAAACAACAGCCCCAGGTGCGGGCTTAGCTGGTCTGACTGGGTGCCATGACTGCTGAACTCTCTCGGGATCATCAGGATCTCCGGCGACTGTGATGGTCGTTGTATTGTGTAAAGGAGTCAAAGGGAATGATCCAAGAGGTGCTGAGGCGGGCAGAGATGAAGGCGATTCTTCTGGGCACCAAACAGGTCGAGGTCCAAATGGTGATCCAGCGCCTTGCCAGAAGGTACTTCGCAAGAGGAGGACGAGGCTCTCGTCAGTCTTGTTGGAGGGTTGGCGCTTCTCTCGGCCCTTGAGAGGGTGATCAATGGCAAGCAACACTGCTGTGAGTTGTTGGCCCAGAATAGCGGCCCCAGCTCCATGTAGCTCCAGTCGATATGATTCCACGGATGTTCTCAAAGTGAACAGAGCATATGCAAGCAGCCAGACTTGACCCAAGCTTGGCGCCTCGGGGCCAGCCCAATAAACGGTGACACATGGTGAACGGCGTGCCCGAGCCCAAGGACTGTTGTTGGATTGAGGTGGAAGCTCGCTTGACTTCAGATCAATTGGGTCTGAGAAAACGAAGCCATCGTTGTAAAGACCAAAGGGCAAACGCTTGTCAGACCCAGGAGCTTTCTGGACAATTGTATAGGCTGGCGCATTCGTGTCAGGTTGTGCCGAGACTTTTTCGATCGCAAACTCGGTCTGGTAGGGATGAGGAAGCTTGACGACAATTTCTCCAGCCTTGAGGGCTGAGAATGTTCCTTGTGGCGCTGACATTGTTCAAACGGGTTGAGTATTAAAGATTGGACATTAGCGAGAAGGATTGGAAAAGGATGAAAAAGTTCGACACACTCAAGAAGCTATTCACACCAGGATACCAAGCTGCATAAGTGGGAGAAGGTATCCATGCCGGTCCTCCACTTCGGAATAAGCTTGACACCTTGGGACAGCATTCTGCATGGATGGTGTACCCATCAATTCCGCAACTTTCCAGGCCATTGCACAACTTTCTCGGCTCTGGTGCAATGAGAGACTAGTGGTATTTTCGAGGCGACGTCAAGAACGCGGAAATGGACTTAACTTGCCAAGCCGTATGGCAGCCAGATCCCGAAGATCCCCTACTGTGAGTTGTGCAAACCAACTCTGCTCAGGGTCAAGATTACCGTGTGGGTCAGAGCGGATCTGATAACTCAAGACTAGCCACCCCTGACGCCCGATTTTTTTCTTTCTGCCTGCACACCCCCCTCCTCTTTATCCGGTCCTCGGAGCTGTCTATTCCCAGGATCAGGGTCTAGGTATTGCCGACTTTGACCGCTTGGAAAGGCCAGCAGGATCTGATAAACCGCTCAACCACGCTAAAGGTTCTGCAGGCTCACCAATTAATCCCTGGGGGGGGGGGGGGGGGGTGCCGGCTTCATGATCTTTGTAAACGTCAATTCCAAAAATTTTGATGAAGAAAATGGCCTGATGAATGCCTCGAGGCCGAGTGTACCTGGAACCTCTGTTCCGGGGACATTGTCTGGTCTCAGCGGTCTAAGGCACGCATGCTTAACCCTTAGCAGTGCATCGATATTGCAGCCCCCACGTCTGCGAAGAGTCAAGCACATGGGGCAGTTTTCCTACCATTTGCGTGGTGTATGCTTAAGTTACGTAACTTTGCGAACAGCCATGAGCACGAAAAAGACACAAGGACATAAGACATGTAAGTTACGGGTTCTCAAATCTGCCGATATGTGTAATTAGTGATGGAGGGGTCCATGGCGTCAGTTACATGTCGATCGCCGCTCACCTGTCAACTTGGCCGATACTTTGACTTTCTAGCATGCACGTTAAGACTGGTTGGTAACCCGGTAGCCAGGTACGAGGAAACCATGCACGGACAAACAGACAATTGAGCGATGGGATGTCCGATTCAATCTTATCAATCAAATCTGATCTGAATCGCTCGTACGCAAGACCCTCTTCACTGCAAGATGGAAGATGATCATGTCTGAGACATGAATGCTTATTCCCGATGATCAGCTGTTAATCACATGCGATCACTGATCTTTTTCATCCGGAGTAGCGATGAACATGGGTATAACGAATCCTTGGTTAGAACTGTCGATCTCGTTTGTCTTCTCCCCTTTTCGTTCACATTCTTGGTGTTTCTTGGGCGAAGGTAACCCCAGACACCATACTCGGAATACGGCACTGGATGAGCTGTATAAAGCGATTCATGACGTGTATATTCTGAACCTTAATGGCTACTAAATACCATAGTCTTAATTGCAGAGGCCGATGGGTCTGAACTTTAGTGTTTTTGTTTCTACCACGTGGACCAAGACTTCGAATAATGCTTGGCTTTGGCTTTTTCTAAGTCTAACAAGGTCTTAAGGCACTACTTTTGTTATTTCAGCTGCTCTTCAAACCAACATAGGTAACTAGCTAGTCATAAACCTTGAAAGTCTGATTGCCGATGATTAGATGAAAGTAGTGTACGAGAACTATGTTGATGGCATAATTCGAACCCACGATGTGATATACAAACTGTGAAGTACATTGTATCTGACATAGGTGGTCCTTCGCAGATCGCTCTCTTGTCTCAAGGCATCTCAAAACTCGCAATGTATTCACACTTGGAATACAAAATATTTACTCATCCGTGTGAGTTTATGCGCTAGAATTGTCCATGCTAGTCTGATATAGCGGTGTTGAGACCTACGGCAGCCCAAGTCTATCATAGCTTGAATGGAAACTCCGGCTTCCTCAATGCTCATTGTTTATTATGAACTTGCCACTTGCATGTGTGCTTTCCCGGCTCATCGTTTACTGTCGTGATTTTCGAGGATTCTAGGCTTAGGACTTGAGTTCTATCCCATGCGTCCTCTGCATGTATCATGCCATTAGTTTATGCTGTCCGTAAATAGAACAAGCTTTCTAAACAAACAAACTTTTCAATGAATCTTCGGTAATTTGTACATTCCTAACCCTGATGGATTGTCTCCTGTCCTGCCTGTAGATTGGCGTGAGTCTGGATGTTGTAGAGGAGACCCGAACAAGTAGCATATCCACCGCAAGGATATGTCTTTGGCTCGAGGGCTGGAATATGACGGTTCGGGACTTGCAAACGATTCTTTTATTCCAAACGCATCCTAGGTCCAGTGACCAAGTTTTACCCTATTAGTACGCATATTAATTATATTGCAATGTACAGATCCGTGGCCTTTAATGAAGCATGGGTGCTGTTGTCACGCAGAATCATGATCGCTAGATGTGCTGTCAATCTAATACAACCTACTCTTATCGTCATTTTGTTGTACATTTTCGCCAAGAGGTATTGATGTGTTTATTGCTTCCGCACTTCTACGGATCGCCTTTCTCGAAGAGGTCGGAACGGAGAGAAATGTCGAGTAACTTTAGTTGCCTTACAAGAATGCGAAACCCTTCTCATACAGAACTATTATATGTCTAAGGGTCTAGAATATGTACAACTATCTAAATTAACATGTTACGGTTCATAAAGTTCCGCTGGTTGTGAGAACTGCAGTCTTGGCCCTTCCTCTTGTCTCCGCGCCTGTCAAGAGAACCTGAGGGTGAAGGATGTAAGCGAGTCAAGGAAAGCATTGGATATATGAAGTTGAAATCGTGAATATCAACTAACATGCTAAATGAAGACGAAGATAAAGTCGTTTCATGACAACGGCTTCGATAATCATCACTTCAGTGTCCCATTGGGGTCAATCTCATGCTACATGGATCCAGTCATCCGTGAACATGTATAAGATTGGAATAGTTTCCCACTCTATAAACATAGGATAAGAGCTTAAACTCGTATAATAGGTATCAATAAGAAGTAAATAGTACACCCAGGACAACGCAAGGCTGTCGATCATCCTCAGTAGTATGTCTAAAAGATTATATCCCGAACGCCAGTCACTAAGATCGTTTCACATTAAGCCTTAGCCTCGTCAGTCTTGCGGCCACCGAGCTGCATGTAGTTCCAGCAAACTATCAACTCATGTCAGTCATCTTAAGAAACATATCTAAGCCCCGTTTAACTTACTCGTCCAACCAAGATCATCTCGGAAGCAAGACTGAGCAACTTCCTCGCCATAAACAGTGCCTGTGTCAGGGCTCGATGCTACAGCCTTCTTTCCAACTGCGAGTCCAATCACAGGAGGGTAGACCACAAGCTCCTTGAACTCTGGGGTGTGGCCTGCTCGTTGGCTGAGGATGCTTTGATGAATGTTCTGTGCTACGTAGTGGCCGTGATGCATGGCACCGCCACATCGCTTGATACCGGGCCAGTTGGTGATATCGCCAGCAGCATAGTGTGACTCGGCGTTGGGTGTGCCATCCTGGAACTGCAGGCTATGCGCGAGTCAGCAACTTGGGATTCCAAGTCAGAAGACAATCTACTTACTTGGGCTTGATCTTGACAAGACCGTCCGCATCGAGGGCAGAGGTCGGCAAGTATGTTGAGGTTGGAACACTCCTGGAAATGGCCATGATTACCTCGCTTGCGAACATCTTATGGCCGTTGGTGAACTCAATCTCATACTTCTCACTTCCGTCAGTCGTCTCGACCTTGTTGTTGGCAGCTAGACGGTGGCTCATGAGAACCTCAACACCAGCCTCACGGAGTAACTGAAGAGCCACATCCTTGGTCTCATCAGGAAGACCTTCTGAAGAAAGGAGCTTGTCACGAGAGTGGATGAGAGTCACCTTGAGGTGAGGCTTGACCATTTTCAGTTCTGCAGCCATCTCAATACCAACAGCGCCTCCACCAACGACCATGACGCCGTGCTTAGCATTATGGACAGAGGTGATGTGGTTCTCGGCTTCAAGGAGATATTGCTTTCGTGTCTTGGACTGAGGCACGACGGGCCAGACGCGGCGCAGACCGGTAGCGGAGACGAGGTAGTCGTACTCAAGGGTGCTCTTCTCCTTGGTGAGGTGAGCAGAGATGGTAGCTTTCTTGGTTGCAGGGTCGACACTGGTGACGGAGCCTTGGATGATGTTGATGCTGGGGTCCTTGAGGCCAGGGATATCAGAGTACTTGACCCAGTTCTTCTTGGAGAAGTTAGAATCAGCAAGAGCCAAAGGGGATCCGATCAAATGGTCTGCGATACTGTCAGGGTCCGGCACTTATCATATCGCTTAGCCCAGCTGAACTGTGGAGTACTTACAGTAGCCATCCCTCTCATCGACAATAGTGATATCGACGTTGAAGCGAGGAAGATCAGGATGGTGGATGTATGGCTCAGAGTTCATGCGGGGAGAGTATCCTTGGCTCAGATCAAGCAAGTTGACAGCAGCAGATAGACCACCGTAGCAACCTCCAAGGATGAGAACGCGCACGGCGTTGGATGATTCGGGGAGTGAACCCATTGTAGCAAAGGCCTTGGAGTGGGATGTAGGACGATTTTGACGTCGAAACACGAGATGTGACGCTAAAACAACAGATCTTACTTGGATCTGAGGCCGAGGCAAGGCGAGGGTTGTATGCAAGGAACTTGAAGTAAAGAAACGTATGGCCTGAGATAGAGTCGCGTGTGGGACTCTGAGTAGTTGTCCTGAGAACCTGGCCGACACTCGGGCAATCAACATGAGCTGAATGATGGAGTACTTTGAGTATGAAGATGGGGGGGATGAGAGAAGAAATAGTTGAAGCAGTCAAGGGAAGAAGAGGTGAGAGAATATACGTAGATGAAGGCCCGGGAATAAACGACAGCACCCGTTGAGGACTACCAGTGACGCAAGGCGGTATGGCATCTGATACGAGGAGGAATACACTGTATCCGTACTCGGTTTAAAGGCGCAAGAGAGACTTCAATATCGGACCAAGACCGGCTCCGGCCCCGGCTTCAAACAAGGGACCTTTCATCTCTCGGCTGGAGCCTGCATGGCCCTGTTTCTCCATCGTAATTCCCAAGAATCTTTGAGCAGTCTCACAGTGAGATTGAGGAACGGGAACGGATCAGAGCATGACCAGTAAGACAAGAAAAAGCAGCGGGGCACTCTCCATGATCACGGTGTTGGTGTTAGTGCAAGGAACTTTTTTGTTTGTGGATGTGGAGTTAAAGTTATCAGATCCGTCCTAGACAGCCAGCCACCACAAGCGACGGAATATCGTGAACTCCACTGAAGCCTGAGCACCCTGGACAAGAGAGAAAATTATCAGATCCGACGGATATCCGTTCTCCGCTGACTCATCCAGGAACACGCAGTCTCGAGGCACAATTCCACTACTCGTGATGAATTGTACAGTGTGAAGACCGTTATCTGATCGATCTTTGGAGTAATGATTTTGACGATCTCTAGACTAATGGACTTATTACGCAAATCCTCTTTCGTTGTGCAATCCTTTCAAGAAATTCCAATGTAGAGTTTATTCGATTTGCTTCTGTATGTTGAGATAGCAAGGATGTGTTATGAGAAGAGTGGATGTTGTGAGTTATTTATATAGCGACCAACCTTAGCAATAGATGTAACATATATTCTCAACTCCTTAACAATAGACATTTTAATGCGCTTAAGCTACGATGTTCTTGAAACCGAACAATTATTCTTACTGTGTCTTCTGCGTCTGTCGATCTTGGTGTGCTATCAGTTCGGAAATCCGATGGAGGGAATCAACTCAAGGCCGATCAGGTAACTCAGTCTAGTCAGTCCCAATGCTAGGGGACCACGCCCAAAAGTCAAGTCAGGCTTGGCAAGCGAGCCAGTGAATGGCCGAAAAGAATTATCTGATCCGAACAATCCCTGACGTTTTGAATTAGCTCGCCCCGCTGATGGATCAAGCTCATGGCAACAGGATCACCAGCGACTCGTAACTTCGGGGAACTGGTGTCGTTGGGAAATAACGACGGATGTTGTTCTCCTGGACTTGAAGAATCTTAGGAAATCTCGAATTTGAATATCTGTATAAAAATATTGACGCTCAACTCTGGCCAAAGCAGAGCCCATCACCTTGTCTTTACTACACCGTGATACGTCCACATTCTCACCGGAGAAACAAAATCACGTTCCCATATTCACTCTTCAAGTCTGAGTCCTCTTCTTCAGGCCAATCGTTCAACGCATCTCCTCGACTTTATTCTGTAGTGGAGGTTTCAATCCTTCGCTTCTCTAGCACCGCGGCCTTATCCCCATTAGAGCTGCCAAGACAAGACCGGGGTGACTCTACTGTAAAATTATGCTTGTTTGACGGCGAACTAGAGGCTCTGCACCGGCTCCGTCTCCGTTTCGGTGTCTCCAAATGCTTACTCGCTATGGATCGTCTGGGGCTGGTGCTCATGCCAAGACGGCCATACTCTTCAGTAAGGGACCTACAAGGCCGATATTCTCGAGGTCCAGTGGCGGCGTAGCATATCTTTTCATCATGAGTTTCCCTCTCTTCTCTTCTCTTCTCTTCTCTTCTTTCGATTTTTGTGTGTAGGGTCATTGTGAAGATCCATCGGTACTATTGCGACTTACAGTCGAGATGGCTTCAACTTCACCTGAGCAGCATGACAATGCCGCGACTAGCAGAAATTCTGCTAGCGAGCCTCCACATCATGACTTTACAAAGGCAGATCCTGCTACAACAGAGACGTTAATACATGCGCTTAATGACCCAACTGTTGAGCGTCCACCCAGTCACTCCCCACGACCATCTACGAGATCATCAGCTATATCAGCTGCATCTCATACACCACCAGAGAAGAAGAAAAAGGCAAGTTCCTTCAAGAAGATATGAGCTTCTTGCCTTGCCCTAACATCCAACTGATGCCCTGTTCAGGGTCTACGCTCGTTCTTCATCTACTTCCAGCTCCTCTTCTACGCCAACCCATCATGGGTCGATATCCTCCTCCTCATCGTCGGAACTCTCGCAGCCTCAGGGGCCGGAGCACCGTTTCCTCTAATGGGAATCATCTTTGGTCAACTCGTCAACGACCTTAATACTGCTTCATGCGATGATGGAAAAATCGCATCTCCATATTCGCCCAAAGAACTTCAGGACAGCATCAACAAAAAGGTTGTCATGATCACATGGATCGGTGTGATCAGCTTTGCGCTCATCTACACCTACATCGTGTCATGGTCAATCTTTAGCCGTCGTCTCGAGAATCGCATTCGCGATCGTTACTTTATGAGTATTCTCTTGCAAGATGCTACTTTCTTTGATAAGAGACAGGCTGGAGAGATCACATCTCGTCTCAATGTGGATATACAAGCCATTCAGTCAGGAACTTCTGAGAAGGTGGGCATCATTCTAGGATGTACATCTTTCTTTGTATCGTCGTATGTGGTCGCCTTCATCAAGAATACCACACTCGCTGGAATTCTTGTGTCACTTGTGCCTGCTTTCATGCTTCTTGCTACACTGGGCAGCATGTTCACCGCAAAGTTCGCGACTGCAATGTCGGAGAAGATCGCTTCTGCTTCTTCAATCGCCTCTGAGGTTCTTGCGAATATCCCGGTTGTCCAGGCGTTTGGGGCGGGTCCTCGGCTAGAGGCCGTTTTTGCTGAGAGGATGAAGGGGGCTCAAAAGCAGGGTATCAACAAAGCTTTCGTTGCTGCTATTCAAGCTGGAATGCTTTACTTCATTGCTTACTCTGCCAATGCCCTTGCTTTCTGGCAGGGTAGTACACAAATTGCGAGCATGGTTGAGGGTAATGGCGGTGCATCTGTCGGTGACATTTATACTGTCATTCTCCTGCTGGTCGATGGTAAGTATCTCCTTGACGAGATTAAATCTTTTGACTGATTCGGAATAGCCTGTGTTGTTCTGGGCGGTATCGCACCTCTGCTGCCCTTAGTTGGAGCTGCTGTTGGATCGTTTGAAAAACTACGTGAAGACATGGACAGCCCTGCAAACATCGATACTGGGTCCGACAAAGGAGAGAAGCTCTCCTTAGTCGAGGGAACTGTATCTTTCAGGAACGTCTCCTTTGCTTATATCTCACGGCCCCATCACTCCGTCCTCAAGAACGTCTCGTTTGATTGTCCTGCTGGCAAACACACGGCGCTTGTTGGTTTGTCAGGGAGCGGCAAGTCAACTGTCGCTGGTCTCACATCCCGAATTTATGATCCCACTGAAGGAACAGTTCTCCTAGACGGCCACGATCTCAAGGACTTGAATGTGAAAAGCTTGAGAAGTCATATGAGTCTTGTACAGCAAGAGCCATCCCTCTTGGATCGATCCATCGTTGAGAATATCGCTCTCGGTATCCTGAACTCCCCTCAGCCCGAGCATGAGCGATTCAAGGCTACTATTCTCGGCACTGGCCTTACTGAACTTGCTGCCAAGCTCCGACGAGGTGAAGATCTTACGACTGCAGCTCAAGGATTTGGTCAGGACATGATTGACCTCGCCCATCGTGTTCAGGAGGCTGCCCGTCTGGCGGACGCGTCTGGTTTCGTGGACAGGCTTGAGTATGGCTACGGAACTCTTGTTGGTACAGGCGGAAAACTTGTTAGTGGTGGTCAGCGACAGCGTCTTGCACTCGCAAGAGCCCTCATTCGCGACCCCAAGATCCTGGTTCTCGATGAAGCCACTGCTTCACTTGACTCTGCAAGCGAACACCGTATCCAGATGGCCATCGAGTCTATCGCCAAAAACCGCACTGTCATTGCCATTGCTCACCGGCTGTCAACTATCAAGAACGCTGATAACATCATCGTCATGAACAGCGGTGAGATCATCGAACAAGGAAACCATCTTGCGCTCATGGCCTTGAATGGATCATACGCTAGTATGGTCCGTTTGCAGACGGTTGACTCTGAAGATGCTGGCTCAACCACAAGCACCGTCCGCACTGATAATATCCACTCGGAGAAGGATTCTATCACGGATCTCAAGACCAAGGATATTGAACAAGACGTGACAGAAGATTCAAAAGAAGAAAACGTCAAGGAGAAGGAGGAGTCCCCCGAGGGAGACGCTGCTCTCGATTCCAACAAGTCCGCCTGGACTGTCATGAAAACCATCAGTGGAATGGTCCGACCATATCTCCTTCTCATCATTGTCTGTCTCTTTGCTGCCACTATTGTTGGTCTCACATTCTCCTCCTCCGGTCTTATCTTCGGATATACCATTGACAATATCAGCCCATGTAATCATGTTGAAGACATTCGTTGGGCTGGTAGGTTCTTTGGAGGCATGTGGTTCCTGATCGCTTGTGTCGAGTTGTTGGCCAATACTGCAAGTTGGACTGGTTTCGGCATGGTTGCTGAGAAGTTGCTGTACAAGATCCGAGTCCTTTGCTTCCGCTCCCTTTATGAGCAAGACCTTGATTGGCATCAATCAGAGGGTCGCACACCAACTGCTTTGTTATCCGTCATCACAACAGATGCTGCTACAGTTGGCGGATTCAGTGGCTCTATCATCGGTACAATATTCTCCATTGTGGTCAACTTCTTGGTCGCTATCATCCTCTCACATATCCTTGCCTGGAAGATTGCCATCGTCTGTTTAGTTATCGTCCCTATCCTCCTTGGCTGCGGCATTATGCAGCTTCGATCTCTATCCAAGTTCGAGCGCCGGCATGCTGGAGCATTTTCTGGAGCAGTTGGTATCGCTAACGAAGCCGTCAACTCGTTCAAGACAATTTCCTCGCTGTCTATCGAAGAAGAAGTCATGAGCTCGTATCGCCGTGCACTCAGAGCACCTCGAAAGGAAATCACCTTTGCTTCCATGTATGCCAACTTGTGGCTTTCTCTGGCCAACAGCACAGGAAATCTGATCTACGCATTTGCCTATTGGTGGGGGTCAACTCGCATTACTGCAGGCGAGGCAAGCCAGCGAGAGTTCTTTATCATTCTCATCTGCATGCTTGTCAGTGCACAGCTCTGGGGTCAAATGTTCAGTCTTGCCCCGGAAGTATCTCGTGCTAGAGCTGCCGCTTCCCGAATTCTGAGCTTGATCAACCTCGGATCCTCCAAGGATGACGCCAAGAAAGGAGAGCTCACGCTCGCTATTGAAAACGCCGAGAAAGATGTTGAGGCATGTGCTGAAGCTCCTGTCAAGAGTAACGGAAGCAAGGGAGCGACCATCGTCTTTAGGGATGTCAAGTTTTCATATCCAGCTCGGCCTCATATACAGATCCTTACGGGTATGTCTTTTACCATATCTGCTGGTCAATTCGTTGGGCTTGTCGGCCCTTCAGGTGCCGGCAAGTCTACTATTATGTCGTTGGTACAACGCATGTACCGTCCTTCGAGCGGAACGGTTGAGATCAACGGCAACGATATCTGTGCTCGGGAGGGTACCGAGTTCCGTAATGATATTGCAGTTGTTCCTCAAGACTGTGCACTCTTTGACGGTACAATACGATTCAACGTATCGCTAGGCTCAACTCCTGATCATGAACCAACAGATGAGGAGATCCATGAAGCTTGTAAGCTGGCTAATATCCACAACGTAATCATGGAGCTACCCAACGGTTACGACACTGAGTGTGGCCCTAATGGTTCGCGTCTTTCTGGCGGCCAGCGTCAGCGTCTAGCTATCGCCCGTGCCCTTGTGCGTAAGCCTAAATTGCTGCTTCTTGATGAGAGCACAAGTGCCCTCGATGCTGAGAGTGAGCGGGCTTTGCAAGAAGGACTTGAGAGGGTTGCACGTGGCATTACCGTGATCGCCATCACACATAGGCTTCACACGGTGCGCAAGGCCGATGTCATCTTTATGATTGAGGGAGGCAAGGTTGTTGAAAAGGGAAGACACGAGGAGTTGGTAGAGAGAAGTGAGACCTATCGCACAAATGCTCTACAGCAGATGCTTGGTACCTGATGTTGGAGATACCCCCACGCCCTCAGGGAGGTCAGAAAGTAGGACCTATTCTAAGTGACAAAAAGACTTAGGTTAGCTTAGGTTAATTTAGCATGGATTTAGTAGGCATTTAGTAGGCATTTAGATTAGTTAATATTGACATCCTAAGTTTAGGTCAGAGGTTTTCTTACTCCCTGACGCCTCAAGCCTACGCCTGACCTCCGCCTCTTCTTCGGTGTCTCAGCCGATAGAATGTAGAGGGTGCAGCCTCGTGAAGCCATCCTGTCAATTCAGGGGATTTGCCCACGTTTTCTATCATGTGATGGCTCTTGGGCACACCAACATTTTGAATTTGCGTATCTGTATTTTGGTTCCCCTTATTTTGAAGAAAGACAATACATCCTGATATATCATGCATTTCCGTGGAAGCTTTTGTCGTATTTACAAGGGTCCTGGAATAGTGGATGAAACGAGAATGAATCTTTAACTGTAGAGTAAATTAGGTGCAAACAGAGGACAACGTAATGAAACTTCGTCTAAGGTAAGCAACAACGTGTCTATATATAGGCGTTGTATATAAAGCTGAAATCGACCTCTCACAATCGACTTATTTGTTACTGCAACAGCAACTGCAACTTCTGCAAGTCCCGAAGAACTCCAAGGAACGACGTCACAGTGTACAAGGATCAATCTGCACGGAAACTCAAAGCCGGCCTATCATGGGCGACTTCGGTGATCCTTTGCAGCAAGTATCCGCATTAACCCCTTGACTTGCGTGTTGCTTCGTTCTCGACAATTGCCCTGGATTTGGCTCTTTGCATTACAGCCAAGCCTCACTTATTCTTTATGTGCCGTCATATGATCGCTTTGTCCCAAATCTAACAAGGTTTACTTACTTTGACCCTACAGAACGCGGTGCGGTATCAGTGGAGACGTTAGTAGTGTACTTTTTTTTGGGTTCAACGGGGCTGCCGCGACGATTTCCTCATCCCACAGTCCAAAGAGTCCACTCCAAGAGGATCTTGACACTACCGCTACGGGCCTTGACACCCAATTGGGACCCTCGAACCACATGCCTTCCGTCACCGGGACACACTCCATCTTTTCCAATACTTCTTGGTCGATAATAGAAAAAATCTAACTCGGTGGTCCAACCTTCAAGTCGCAACCATTCCCTCACCACCGCCCCTCGACGATCCCTCCTCTCTTCCCGGCGTTGCACTCACCACGTTTCAAACTCGTATCAACGACGCCCACCCGAGACGAGGAGGGAGTGCTGCTGCCTCCCTGTTAGACGACCCAGTCCCGGCACCACAGCATCAGCATCAGCACCACCACGACAGTAGTGCAAATACGAGCACCAGTGCCCACCAGAGCGAGCAGTTCGAACTCGTCGATTATCCTCCTATTCAGGCTCGTCGAGACGCCCAAGATCGCGAAGCAAGAAGACAGGCCAAGCGAGACGACAAGCGCCGCTGGCTAGAAGAACAAGACGAGATGAAGTTCTCTCATAGTATTCAGTTCAATGCTGTTCCAGATTGGAGCAGCCATTACATTGCATACAGCAATCTCAAGAAGCTGTATGTTCTGCTAACATTGCATTCAAGCCACGCGTGAGCTAATATTATCTTCTCGCAGAATCTACAACCTCGAAAAGACCGCCCATCAGGCGCGCGGAACCACTGGTGATGCCGAATCCCGACCTCTTATAAACCAAGAAGATGCTGAAGAGGTCTTCTCTCGAGCTCTTGGCGTCGAACTAGAAAAGATATGCTCATTCTACGTTGCCAAAGAAGGCGAGCTACTCGAAGAAGCTGCGCAACTGCTACGCGACGTTGGCGACGAGGCCGAAGATGCCATTGCCGATAATCGTTACCTTCGCAGGCTCTCTGTTTCATCAGCCCACCGTCCTGATGGTCGCAACGGCTTCCGCTCGAGAAGTCCTCGGAGCCGCAGCACCGACAATGAAGAGAGCGCGAGCGAGGAGGAAGATGAGACTACTGGGCTTACAACAAGGCGACGAAGCAGCGGGGGCCGCAGGCGCACACTTCCTAACATCCATAAGCCGCGTTCTGAAGATCTGAACGCTTCCTCCGATTTCGGTCGCGACATGAGGAGGCACAGCACCACAGCCGACGAAAACGATGATCAAGCTCTCATGTTCTCTTCTGGCATGTTTTCGTCTGGTATCATGCTCAAGAAGCGCATTATCGGCCTCTACGTGTCACTCTGCGAACTCAAGTCATTTATCCAGCTTAACCGCACCGGTTTTGCCAAGGTTCTCAAGAAGTTCGACAAGATCCTTGATAAGGAACTCAAGGGACCCTATTTGCGAGCCCATGTCGAGACAGCCTACCCTTTCAAAGATGAGACAAAGCGTGTTCTCGAGGACAACATTACCAAGATGGAAAGGGCTTATGCTGAGATCGTCACTGGTGGAGATGAGGAGCTCGCTCGCAAAGACCTTCGTTCGCATCTCAGAGAACATGTTGTTTGGGAGCGTAACACCGTGTGGCGAGATCTCATTGGTATCGAGCGCAGAGCTGAAGCTGCAGGCCTGGGACAGGCGCTTCTCGGACAGGAGAGAGGAAATGTCACGAGGAGATTACAAGGCGACGAGGCCAAAGCACCCCGAGAGACCCAGTTCCGCACACCCTTTGGCAAGATTACCTTACCTCCATGGCTCGCTAGCTCGTCTCTTTGGACACTGGTTGCCTGTCTTACTGTCTTCTTCCTGTTGCTTCTGCTCCCCATCATGGAGAAGCCCGAGCAACAGAACTGCCTGGCAATGCTTGTCTTTGTCAGTTTGTTATGGGCCACCGAGGTAAGCTTTCCAGCCAGGCAAATTCGCAATTGATCATTGCTGACCTTTTTAGACCATCCCCCTCTTTGTAACATCATTACTTATCCCATTCCTCTCTGTTGTCTTGAACGTCGTTCGTGATGAGACACCAGGCAAGCCTCAAAAACGTCTCGACTCCAAGGCAGCCACATCTGCCATCTTTGCTGCCATGTGGACGCCTGTCATCATGCTTCTCCTCGGTGGTTTTACTCTGGCAGCTGCTTTGTCCAAGTGTACTATCGACAAGCGACTGGCAACTCTTGTTCTTAGCAAGGCCGGCACTCAGCCCAAGACTGTGTTGATTGCCAACATGTTTGTGGCTGCATTTGCGTCTATGTTGATTAGCAATGTCGCGGCCCCTGTTCTATGCTATTCTATCATCGAGGTAAGTTAACCAAGGAAATGGATGAAGGCTCAAACTGACAATTATACAGCCCATGCTGCGAACATTGCCTTCTGATTCCAACATGTCGAAAGCTGTCATTATTGGTATCGCACTCGCCTCCAATATTGGTGGAATGCTCTCACCCATCGCTTCTCCTCAGAACGTCGTGGCAATGGGCATCATGCAACCTGCGCCCACGTGGCTGCAGTGGTTCTTTATTGTCATTCCTGTTGGCGCTCTCTCGATCGTTCTGATCTGGCTCCTCCTCCTGGTTACCTTCCAGCCAGGTAAGGGTACCACGATCGCCCCTATTCGGCCTGTCAAGGAGAAGTTCACTGGTCTCCAATGGTTCGTCACTATCGTCACCATCTCTACCATTGCTTTGTGGTGTGCCAGCCACCAGCTAGAGGCCGAATTTGGAGACATGGGTGTTATTGCTATTATTCCCATCGTGCTATTCTTCGGTATCGGCTTGCTGACCAAGGAGGACTTCAACAACTTCCCATGGACCATCATCATCCTTGCAGCCGGTGGTTTGTCGCTGGGCAAAGCTGTACGCTCGTCTGGTCTGCTTCATACCCTCGCTGAGATCGTCTCTGAGAAGGTGGAGGGCATGAGTCTGTACGGTGTCCTGGTTGTTTTCTCGACTCTGATCTTGGTTATCGCAACATTCATCAGCCACACAGTCGCTGCTCTTATCTTCCTACCTCTTGTCTTCGATGTTGGTGTTGCCATGGACCAGCCTCACCCCAACCTGCTTGTCATGGGTGGAGTGCTCATGTGTAGTGCAGCCATGGGTCTGCCAACCAGTGGATTCCCCAACATGAGTAAGTTTCATGCATTTACCCCTAACAACTCATTTCTAACCTATCATAGCTGCTATTATGAAGGAAGACCCGTTCGGCCAGCGTTATTTACAGGTCAAGCATTTCATTAGCCGCGGTGTGCCCAGCAGTCTCATTACCCTTGTTGTGGTCGTGACTCTTGGTTATGGAATCATGCAAGTCGCGGGACTTGACTAAATCAATGGGGTGTCGGTATATGTGTTGTTGTTTTTGGTGTTTGAAATTGGGTGTTATTTTACATTGGTTCTGTCAGACGCATTGCCATGTGCATGAGTGTAGGTCAAGCGTGGGATTCATAGACTGGAAGCTATTGCTGTTTTCTTTTTGTTGATTGAATATGAACCACTACGAATAAATGCTGTCATATAGCATTTCAATATCAGACTTATTGCTTCCATCCAATGTGATTGTATTAGTGTGCATTCGCACTGTTGCACTGTACCGTAGTACAGCAAGAAGCTCTGGCCATCTGTTGACGTCGATGGTTGGCGGCATGACCCTGCCACCAGATACCGACTCCCAACTAACTACCTACCTACCTGACCTACCATTCCTGTCCATCAAATCACCCAAACACCAACAACATTGAACACGGACTATCTATCTTGATATCTCATGCTTTGAACTTGTCGATAGCGTCTTCACCTGGCAAATCGTGCACTTGGCTAACTCTGGGACCGACTGATGCGCCTCTTCTCCCAATAACCTCTACAGCTTCGAGCTGGCCGGCGCCATGCTCTCCGCTTTCACAGCTCGTCCCATCATCGAGCTGCGACAAAAAGATAAATCTAAGATTGAGACGATCCTCGCTCAAGGTATGCGCATATCCCCGTGGTCTCGCTGCTCTTTCACCGCAGTTTCTACGACACCGACTGACTAACTTTCGGCTCTCAGGTGACCGCGTTCTCGTCGGCCTTAACAATGGCGCACTCCGAATCTACCGTCTAAACGAGCTTTCCGACCAACTTCAGAATGGTTCCGCCGATACAAATGCCAATGGTTCGTCGTCTGCAGCGGACGACGACCATACTACTGCGCAAAGGTCAGAAAAGCCAACTGATTTGATGCGCGAGGTGGAACGCTTCTCGCCGCGAGCAATCGAGCAGCTGGCTATTATAAAGGACGCAAACACAATTGTATCCTTGTCGAATTATCACGTCTCTTTTCACGATCTCAAAACCTACGAACTTATTGAGACCCTAAGCCGGACCAAAAATGCATCCTGCTTTGCGTCAACATCGAATATTGTCAAGGATCCGGACACGGGAATCCCCGAGATCGTGAGCCGGTTGGCTGTTGCGGTCAAGAGGAAATTACTACTCTGGAGCTGGCTTGAGAGCGAACTTTCCGAGGATGTGGACGAGATCGTGCTGGCTGAGTCGATTCGATCAGTAACATGGGCAAATGCGACAAAGCTTGTATGTGGTATGAATGGCGGATACGTTATGGTCGACGTCGTAACACGTGAGGTCGAAGATATCGTGAGTCCGGGTTCAGGACCAGCAGCTGGGCAGACTAGCCGATTTGGTGCAATGAGCAGTGCCGGTATGGGATACATGGGATTGGGAGGTTATATGCCCAAGCCTTTGGCGGCCAAATTGGCTGAGGGAGAAATGTTGCTCGCAAAGGATATCAACACACTATTCATCGATGATGACGGGAAAACCCCTCGACAGACGGCAGATTCCCTGGAACCATGCCCCTGAATCCATAGGGTACTCGTATCCCATATATCCTTGCCTTGCAAGCGCCTTCAAAAGGCTCCCTGGAAGTTCGGAATCCCTATAACATTATCATCACTCCAGAATCTATCACTACCGGGTGCTGCTCAGCGTCACTTTCCCGTCACCCCACTTACAGCTTAGCACATGCCGGGAAAGGTTTTCACATCTCCAGTGAACGATGTGTTTGGAAGATGGACTCAACAGACTATGACTCTCAGGTTCAGGAACTAGTAGACGGTGGCCACTTCGATGAGGCTATTAGCATTCTCGAAATGCTTGAAGATGCATTGCTAAAGAACAAGTCGCAGACACTCCGTGAGGTCAAGATGCTCAAAGCTGAAGGGCTATTCAAGAAAAAGAAATATCGCCAGGCGATGGATCTCTTCAATGAGGATACCGTACATGCACCTCCTGAACGAGTTCTCAGGATGTTTCCTCCCTCCATTGCTGGAGAACTATCTGCGTGGGCCGGCCGCGAAGAGGAAGAACAAGAGTCGGACGAGGCGCCAGGAACACCGAAGAAAACCAATGGCACGCGTCCCACCACCCCTGAACCCGTTGAGCAGGCACAGGAAACCCCGCAGTCAAGCAAAGGAGGCTTCGCCAGATATCTTACCGGAAGCTATAGGAGGCCCCAGTCGGATACCGCATCCATCCTCTCAAAGAAGGATACGGCGGAGTGCGATGATGCTGCTAGCGTGAAGGAGACTGAGTCAAACGAGGATCTGCCCTTGAAAGACAAGGACTTGACGAACGCGGTTCTGGAGCTCAACAGTTACCTGGCTGGAACACGTGCTCGATTACAACGGGTAATTGATCCTGTTACTGGGAACCTGAAACCTCAAAGTGATCGAAATGGTTCAACAGAAGAAATAGCAGAGAAGTTCCTACGGATAGGGCTCGATGATTCTGAGAAGAAACTTGAAGAAGAGCTCCGAAATACCTTTCGGTTAGTCGACACAACTTTGTTCCGAGCATACATGTTTTCTCGACCAACTCTAGCAAGCTCTCTGTTCCGAATTCCTAACTTCTGCGACCCTAATGTGGTCAATGAAAAGCTTTTGGAACATAATCGCTATACTGAGCTGGTGGATTTCTTCTACGGTAAGAAGCTACACAAGGAGGCTTTGGAACTTCTACGACGATTTGGAGCCGCTGAAGAACCCGATGAGGCCGCACCAACACTTCACGGACCGCAGCGCACCATCCAGTACCTCAAAAATCTACCACCGTCAGAAATTGACCTCATCCTTGAGCATGCAGAATGGACCCTCAAAGCCAGTCCAGATGAGGCCTTGGAGATCTTCACAGGTGACACAGAGAATGCGGAGACCCTCCCACGAGAACGGGTTGTCTCTTTCTTACATGATGTTGACACACAGTTGGAAGGACGCTATCTAGAGCACATCATCACTGAGCTCGAAGACATGACACCAGACCTTCACGACCGATTGGTTGAGCTTTATGTAGAAAACTTGAAGAAGATGGACAAGGGTGAGAAGTGGGATGAAATGGTGAATCACTTCATCAAGTTCTTGAGACAGCCGGGGCAAGTTTACAGTCTCAGCAGGGCGTTTAGATTGATTCCCAGAGATGGTAAGATTCATATGCTGTTGTGTGGTGATCTACACTGACTTGTATCGGCTTAGACCCAGCATTTTACGAAGCACAGGCTGTGGTATTGAGCAACATGAACCAACACAAACAAGCCCTTGAGATCTATGTATTCAAGATGAAGGACTACCAGAAAGCTGAACAGTATGTCATTCACCTATCGTTCCATCGGCTCACAAGCTAACTTTAGTAGATACTGTAACCGAGTCAACTCGACTCAAGATACTGCTCCATCGTCTCAGCCAAACGAGAAGAATGAAACTGCAGAGGATCCTGAGACTTCTACACCATCTATTTATCATACACTTCTGTCGCTCTATCTTCAGCCGTCACCACCCAACCAGCCCAATCTAGAACCAGCACTGGAACTTCTTTCAAAGCATGGATCACGTCTCCCAGCGACATCAACTCTAGGACTCATTCCAGACGACCTTCCCGTTCGGTCACTGGAGTCTTACTTCCGAGGCCGCATTCGATCGGCAAATAGTCTTGTCAACGAGGCAAGGATCGTTGCTGGTTTGCGACAGGCTGAAGGTATCTCTATCGCGGCGCGGCTGCACCTTGGCGACGATGTACAGGGAGGCAAGGCGGGCGTAACAGGCACGTTGCCATCACAGACGAACGACACTGCGTCGTGTGCCACAAGAAACTCGGAGGAGGTATGCGCATTGGTGGGAGCGTTGTAGCTGTCCTGCCGGATAACACAGTGGTGCACTACGGCTGTTTGAACCGGGCAACAGGGAACAAAGTAGACGCATCCCAGGCGCCAAGTTGGGGTCGAGGATTTTAGACGGGTCGTTCAGGCTGGATGGGAGCATCGTTTCGGGGAGCATTTGCATGGATTGGATCGATGGTAGCCAGTATGATATTTCTCAAATACCCTTCATATTCAAACACATCTTGCCGTTGAAGGGTTTGCAGTCGTTCGCGAGGAGTTGGTTCCCTCAGTCCTCCTCTTCTTGCACCTCCTCGCCATAGTTCTCTTCCTCTTTGGCCTCAGCCGCGGCATCCCTCGCCTTGTCCTGCTCCATTCGCGCTGTGAGCTCTTTGTTGATAGTGTCTTGGGTGTCGGCGACAGAGGCGCGCAGAGCCTTGAGGTATGAAGACTTGTCGGCCGTGGAGGCTATAGATGAGATAGCGGGAAGGGTGTGGGCAACTTTGAACGGTTCACTCGCTGGGGACTTGTAGTCTGCGGTGAGAGTTGGTTGCGGCATTTTGAGGTTATGGTTACTATGTTCGGCGTTGGAAGAAGGTCGAAGTCTAGACTTGGATGTTTTTGACGTGGGGTTGTAGAATAAGAACCCCACATCCGGTGCTCATGGAGATATAGGGTGAGCAATGGCGGAACAATTTGTATCATGAAAACAAGTTCAATCACAGAAGATACAATTCCACATAGAGCGACGGGAAGTTTGGACAATGTATTTTAGCCCAATATCGCTTCAGCTAGTATATCTTTTGCAATACATGTGATTCAATAGTCAATCCCGTTCTAAAAGACAGGTTAGTCAGCGAAGTGGCTTGCTGAAGGATAATCTGGTCAACTCCAGGTTAAGCTGATACTTCATAGGACATTCCATTCCTCCACATCAGCTCAATATTGATAAGAACTCTTGATAACTAGATTACACACTAGCCCGTCATTCCCATCGAGGGCAAGCGACCAACCTTGACCAAACCTCATCAACGCCGAAACAAACCCTAAACGCCTTTCCTGCCTGGGACCCTGTCGATCCGGGCTCGCATCTCTTTGGGTCTCAAGATGTAACAACGGCCCAGGAGCCGCATAAAACAATAATGCAACCCTCACGCTCTCAACCCCGCGGCCCCGGCAGCTTCGCTCCTCTATCGAGCTCATCCGCCCAACCCTCGCAGCTTTCGACATCCTCACGACCTGCTCTGCGCCGAGTAGAGACCTCAGACGACGAGGATGAGACACCTCGGCCGTCTATCACAATACCCAAGTCGCGACCGCCTCCTCAACCACAACCATCATCTCCTGCGACCCCGATATATGCCCAATTCACTACCCATGGAAACTCTAGTACTGCGAGCTTAGGACATCACAACTTTTCAAGGCCGGCCAACGCACGGTCTGTTACCCAGGGATCACCAGCGACGCTTGTCAAGGGCCATGCGCGCAAGCATTCGGCGACCCAAGGCTCATTCGAGCCCACGCTACCATCTATGAGTACATCGAATCTTTCCTCACACCTCGGAATGTCACATCATAATCTATCGACCGCTTCTGCGTCCGCGGCAGCGGCTGCTGCTGCTGCCGCCACAGCCTCCAATGTCAACTTGTCGGCAAGCCAGATCGCTGCGCAGGCAGCTGTCATGTCGCACCAGAATCATTCGCGCCAGAGATCGCAGACTGTGCCTTTTCCTGGCGATCAAAACGATGGAGCGCGTCGTGGCAGCGGAAGTAAGGGGCCTACGAGTCCCCCTATGTTGAGCTTGACGGAGGCCAGTGCGCCGCGGGACAGTGGGTTTGGGAATCATGGAGGACATGGTGATCGACTTGCCGGGCCTCATTCCTCCGCTGCTACAGCTGCCGCCAATGTTGTATTTCCTCGATCTGGACACAATTCCCCGAGAGCGTCGCCTCAGCCATACTCGCAACCTCCTCCTCCTCCACCCCCTGCGTCTGAGAAGCCGTACAAGGCAGAGAAGCCAAAGGTCAAGCTATTCTCCCGCCCAGGCAAGATTAGCACAAAAGGTGAGACCAAGGAAAAGCCATTGCCAAGTCCAGGAAAGATTGGCTCGGCTCTATCAGCACTTCAGCGCGGCAACTTCAGCACAAACAGTCTCGTTGACTCGAGCAATCAGTCTATATACAACCTAACCAATTCGTCTTCAGCCACGATTCGGCCTATCGAAACACCCACCGAGGACAGAGAAAGGGATAAGGAAAAAGGCAAAGAGAAGGAAAAGAAGCACCACTTTCTTTCACGGCAAAAACACAAGCTCAAGGATGAGTATCATCTCCCACTATCATCAGCTGCCAGCAATTCGTTACCAACAGATCCCAATGCGCCAAATCCTTTGTATAACTTTAATATTCCTCCGAGCCCTGGCCCCAACTCCTCTACCTTTGCCAAGGCCAAGAAAGATAAGAAACTCGGTGAGCGGTCCGATAGTCGCCTGGAGAGCGAATCAAGTTTCAATTTACAGAGCGAATGGCCAGGACCCAGTAGCCTACCGTCTCTGTCCCAGCAGTCGACAATGTATGATCCGGTTGACCCCGGAAAGCTCGGTCTTCACAACCACATGTCGCTGGACGATGCGTGGCCGTACCTGAAGGCAAAGCTATTGGCCATATTTGAAGGGGAAGACCTGCGTCTCCCCGTTGAAGACTTTAACCGAGTTGTACAGATGCATATACAGTGGTGCATGCATAGACGCTCACCAAATACCATGTTGGAGGATCTTCGAGAACTTTTACACACGGGGTTCTTGTCACTTGACCGAACATTACGGCAGACCCCAGAAGACCGATTTATACCAACGCTAGTTGAGCTCTGGATGTTTACCTTTACTTCCATACTGCCATATATGCAAGCCGTCTTCCTCCCACTCGATATGGAGGTGTCAGGGTGTGGTACGCTTATGACTGGAGAGCAGGCACGGGACTTCTGGGGCGGAGCTATAGCGTCTGCATCTACTTCAGAGAGACCGGCCCGTGTAGCACCGGCACCAGCAGTTCTTGATGTTAGGAGGCTGGTCCTTATCGCTTACAGAGATACTGTCATTCTACCGCGGTACGAGACACTCAAGACAATATTCTCACGACTATCTCTTGAGTTCCTGCCCTCGTCGCTTGCAAGTATGGCCATGTCTTCTCCCCCGGAAGCATCACTATCTACCTCCCCTTCTGAGTCTTTCGGCCGGCCCGGCACAGCTATGTCTCTCGACCCGTCTAATGCTTCTTACAATTCTACGAGTACAACCCTTCTCGGTGAAGGATCGGCAGGCGGCCGTAGCCGTGCCATCAGTAACGTCAGCTTCGGCAGCCACGGGAGTGATGGTGGTCTACGACCTTTCACGCCGTCTGGTGGCGGAATCCCACCACCGCCTTCTCTAGGCAGCCTACGGGAACGTGAGCAGAATGTCGAGGACTCCAAGCACATCACTGAGATGGTTGGTCGTATGCTTCAGTGTATGAGTGTTTTGTCGGGTGTGTCGGCGGGTGATGCAGGTGCAGAAGGCAACGAGAAGGTGGTAGAGCTGTGTAAGATGTTGAAGCTAAACTGGCTTGGAAGAGGAAGGACGGGAAGAAACAGGAGAGGCATGGTAGGCGGCAGGGTGAGAAGGGACGATATGAGAGACGAAGTTCGTGTCTAGCAGCTTACGCATAAGTTAACGCCTGGTATGGTGATGAGCAATGTACTACAATCTATGAACCAACATCGAAAGAGCTGCAGACACATCCTTAAAAATATGAAATTTCAGAGGCGATGCCAAATGAGGGTCCACAACCAGCTATCTATCTATCACTGCATAGCAGAAGGGGTTTGGGTCTCGCCGATGTGGAATGTCGCTAGGCGAACTCACCACGCTCATGATTTAGGTTGTCGTGATACACCACCATGATGACACTACAAGCAGATGATGCACAACATTACGAGAACGGCACGAGCAACATCACAAAATTGAAGGCGAGAAGAATTATGATCAACAGATTCAATTATGCTATCATATTTAGAACGCGGAGTGGTCTCCATGGCAACATCTAAAACTTTTTCAGTTAGCTTCATGACCCATTAAAGAGTAGTCGACAGCAAAAAGTGAAGATATGGTGTTTGATCAGACATCCAAGGAAGAATAAACCCTCATCTGTCCCAGAAAAGGCTCGATCGGGACTCGAGTGGAAACTGCGAATTAAGAGGAAATTTTCATCATGCAAAACGGGAGTGGTTGGTGTGTGAAATAAAAATGAGTAGAAACTTACGTTAGTTCTCAGAAAACTTCGTGAAGCTGCTGGGTTAGTCGTCTGGTAATAGCACATTGTTCAAACCTGTAGCAGCGATGTTAGCAAGGATGGCAAAATATGCGCGTGCTAGAAAAGCTGAGTGTGGTTGTGTAGTCAGACGTTGATACTGGCAAGTAACAGGCCTAGGGCCCGAATACAGAACTTCTTCATGGTCGATTCAGTTGGGAAAAGAAGAATGTAACTAGTGTCATCATGCAGAGGGGAGGTAGTGCTGGGAGGCAGAAGTGAGGAAGTGGTGATTCTTACCATTCAAATGTAGGTTGATTGCGAGGCTGCAATGAAAAATTTGCTAGCCAAACAAACCGCCAAAAGCAAACATCCATCACAACCAACACATCGGCAAGTCGCTCAAGCGGATCCGTTCAAAATCAAAACAGCTGCTCCAGGAAGACAGTCGTCGTGCAGTCTCGCGCGTTGTGCTCGTGTGAAGAGGTAGGCAGAGGCGGTTTGTTGTTGTTGAGAAGGTTTGAAGCTTGGAGGAAGAAAATCAAGAGCCGCATCGAGAGAAGATATTGAAAGACAGTGCAAGAAAATTTGTCATTTGCGCGGCACTGTGCTATCTGCACGTGACCGGCATCTTACCCTCTTTTGACACTAGCGGCGGAAGCCAGTTCAAGGCCCGCTTCAACATCGCGATAGATGCATGAAGCAATTTGTCTTGTCCTCCACCAGTCCACCTGTGATGGATGGATGGATAATGGATTGTCTGTCTTAGAATAAATAGGCTAATCAGGTCGTTAGCGTTCTCACGTCATGATTCTGTGAGATTCTGCCAACCTTTCTCGTTGGAAAATGTGCTACCTCAGGTATTGCTTTTTTTTTTTTTTTTTTTTTTTTTTTTTTTTTTTTTTGAAAGTCAAAATTTGATCGCTCACATTTTTTTTTTGCATTTGGAGGAACAGCCGCAGCCAACACAACGCAGTTGAAGATCAATGCCGGCCCGCAGGTTGAGATTGGGACATCCTGGTTCTAGGGACTTTCGCGTGTTCATCAGGGATTCAAGAGAAGATTTGCTATAAGGGGGGAGTTGCTTCAAGTTTTACGTATAATATGTTTCTATCGAGTAGCTCATTCGAAGGCTTATTGGAGACAAATTAAGGGGACCAGCAGCTATCAGGTTTGTGTCCTTTATTGGCTGCTTTGTTTCGTCAATGCCGGATCCGCACAAGTCTCATACTTCAGTAAGCGCATAAACATCCACTTTTATCTCGGGGCCCTGGTCCGAATCCGCCGACAAGTTTATCCACTTCCTGGACATCAACGAATCAGAACCATTTCTACAACTAGACAACCCCACCCGCCCAACTCTGCCAGGCGCAAAGGTCAAAGGGCTCCCCCAAAAGTCTACGACCCAGAGATTGTGACAGAGAACGAGCGAGTTGAGTGAGATCTCCCCTGGTCTGTAAGAGCCAGCCCGTCGATCATTATCGAATCTCTATCGGCTTCGAATGTACCTCGACGCAGTCACTGCCACCCTGAGATCTCTTGTCTGAGAGGATAATCGCAGACAAGCCAACGAGATCTGAGATCTACTTATTTGAACTCACACTCTCTTGGTCTTATACCGATAGTCCACGCATCGGCTTGCTTGCCTTGCTTCCATGGTTCCGTCTAGTCCACAGGCTCCCTCTTAGGTAGACTACAACTGGACAACCACCAGCAGCACCCTTCCTTTACTCGAGTGTCTGCCAACTTCTCCCACTTCTTTTCTCCTTCTTCTCTTCCTTCTTATTTTCGACCAACATTCAGCCTGGCTGAATCTGAGGTTTACCAACCACCCCCGTCACGTCAGATTTCAACCCTGGTATCTTGCGTGCGCCCTCTATTTTTTCTGTCAGTCAGCTCAACGTGCGTACCTGAGTACCGGGTCCGCCGTCGCATTATCAAAGCCCAGCCCAGCCAGGCCCTTAGCAGAGACAGCCCAGCCAGAGCAGACTTCTAGGAACCCCGAAGCAGACGACAGTATCCGCTGTACAGTTTTGTACCGTACCGAACCGTACCTTACTGAACCTAATCGCACCCGCGGGAGACACTACCCAGCCCAGCCCAGCCGCCCACTCAACCACGGCCCAGTCTCCGTCCTTGCGACTCCCATTCTTTCTCCCCATCCCCGTACTGAAAGCGGATCAACCCTCTTTGTGGCATCGCTCCCGTGTCTTCGCATTGCCTTCTCCTGGGTCTCCGTCTTTCGACAAATCTACCAATTCCTTTCTCAACGCCTCGATTTGCGCTCTTTTTGGGCCTCACTTTTTCCAGGCCGTCCCGTGGGTTACTTCTATCGACCTCTTCGCTGGTCCCGGCCTTTGGAATCTCGTGACGTGCCACTCGCCCCATCGTCGCCTTATTCGCCCACGACCTCCTCTCCCCCCCCCCCCCCCCCCGTTGGGCTTGTTCTCTCTCTTGTCCGCAATCGCAGCCCGGAACCACACCACCAAATAATTATCTCTTCCCCTCGCCGATGCCTTGGCGGGTCCTATCGCCTCGACGCTCTACGATTCCACAGCGGAAAATTCAATAGTTACACTTTTGATCTATATTCCCCTGGCCCTTTTGGGTTCTGTCACGATCACTATCGCACCGTGCACCCAGTCCTGTCTCGTCGCGACACGCGAAATACCTATTATAGACATCCTCAGCCACTTCGAGTATCCGACAATCGTTTTTCGCGCACCCATTCGCGTCGTCTGGCAACCTCACTTCATTCCCATCGTTCAACGTATGCGATAGTATTTCAACGCGATCGTCGATATCCACGCCGTGGATAATCGACCCGACTACTTAGTCATGATGGCAACAAGTATGGGCCCAAATTTCTCTGGGCATCCTGCTGGCATGGGGCATCCAGGTGTCGCCGGCCACCCCATGGGACCTGGTGGCATGCCTCACAACCCAGGTCAGCAAGGCGCTCCTGGGGGAATGCCTCATCAATTCGGAGGACCTATGGTCTCTGCTCCCGGAGCACAAGTAAACCCTGCCCTCATGGGCGGTATGCCGCCGGGTGCGAACCCAAATGCTCATGCTTTGCAGCACCTCAATCCCACCGCGCAGCAGCAAATGCTTCAGCAACAGCTTCAGCAACAACATTGTATGTAATACCCTACTGGCACTGTCCTCAACATCCCTGTCCCTGTGCAAGCGCTAATTGGCTCATTCACAGTTGGTAATCCGCAAGCGATGGCTGCGATGCGACAGCAGCAGCAACACCTACTTCAGCAACAACAAGCGCGACAACTCATGGCTCAACAAGCCTTCCAAGCCAACATGCAGGGTGGCGGTATTCCTATGAACATGGCTCAGTTTAGCCAGCTCAACCCTCAGCAGCTCCATCAACTCAGAAGAGGTCTGGCTCCGGTAAGTCAATAGATAACCAAGCTGCCATTCGCGTCTTTTCAGCTAACAAATCAGGGACAGCATCCACAAGCCCAAGCGATTATGGCCCAGCAGCTTGCTCTGCAACAACATCAAGCGCAACAGCAGCAACAGCAACAGCAACAGCAGCAGCAGCAGCAACAACAACAGGTTGCTCATGCTCAGCAAATGCAAGCTGGGCCTAATCCTGGTCAACCGATGCCGATGAACGCTCAGAGCATGCAAGCTATGCAGCAAAATCAGCTCGCTCTTCAAAATCAGATGGCCAACCAACAGGGCCAACAACCTCAGGGACAACCTCAGCCTCAACCCCAACCACAACAGCAGCAACAGCAGCCTGGCCAGCAACAGCCTCAGCACACCCCTCAGCAATCATCGCAGGCTGGTACACCCGCTCCCACTGGACCTCAAACACCAGCTCAAACGCCCAGCTCAACTCCTGCTCAGCCATCCCAACTTCCACCTGGACAGAGCCAACCCCAGGTACCACAAACTCCTGCTCAACCACAAGCTCAACCGCAGCCTCAGCCCCAGGCACAGGCACAACCACAGCCACAAGCCCAGCCTCAGCAGCATCAGATGAGCGCCACTACCGCGCAGCAACTCGCAATTCAAAGCCAAATTCTCCAGCAGCAGCGACGAGATAGCATGAAGGGTCAGTGTTTACTAAAGCTGATGCAATTCAGCGAACACTTGAGTGGCTTTCCTGTAAGATATACCGTGATGGAGTCCTCTATGACAAGCTAACAAGAGATCTCTAGGGTTCAAAAGGCCGAGATGACCTCTCCTACTGGCACGGCTTTGTGATGCGCTTCTTCTCACCAAATGGTGTCTTTCGTCATTCATTACATATCACCGACGCCGAGGATACGACCGATAAGCAATATGAAATCGCTTATCCCGCAATTGCTCGATACTTTCACACTCATTTCGGTAGTGGCGTGAAGAATATGCAGTTGATCATGGATAAGGGTGTGACAGATCGACCTCTTCCTGGCGATTGTCACTGCATCGAGAATTCGAAGGCCAGTTTCGTTTATTGGTTCGAGACTGGATCTCACGTAAGACATTCTGACTGGTCTGAGTCAATGGGTTACTAACATGGTGATAGTTGGTCGCTAGTGGTACGCTCCGAGCACAATTCGATGCTGAACAAAAGATCGAACTTTTCGAGTTCCTCACCACGAGTCATGACGAATTCATCTCACGAAAACAGGTCATTGATGCCGCGAAGCCCGCCCACATGTGGATGAAAGAATGGCACAAAACTAACTCACAGGATGGCAAATCACCCGAATTGTCTAAGAAGGGCAAGGGTCGACAGTTGAAGTCACCTCAAACCCAGCCACCAGAGGTCCTAGTCGACCTGCCGGACTCGGCTGTCAACAGCAAGGGTGTGACGGAAGCTGTCTTCCAGTTTCTTGAGGTAGGGACAGCTCACTCAGTGTAAGTAAGAGTGACGCTAATGAATAATGTCCAGATTGTTGAAGTGATGGGACAGATGAACCCATTATTCCAATTTTACCATTCGAACCCCGGCCTTGGCCCGTACCAAGCCCTCGATCAGTACGTCTCGACACAGATCAACGGAGTTCCACCCAACATGAACGGTCAACAAATGCCCCCCGGGGCCCGCACACCGAGCTTCGGACAATTTCCCATGGGTGCAAGCCCAGCCGCGGCTCATATGAATCTCCCTGGATCACCACACATGGGCAGCCCAGCACCTGGACACATGCAAGCCCCCGGAATGCAGATGCAGCAAAGTCAGCAGGGTACTGGCTCTAGCGGCCCCAGTGCAAACACATCCCCCGCCTCGAACAAGCGCCGACGGCCATCAGCAGTGAAAGAGGAGGATGGATCTGGAGCACCTACGCCTGCTGCCAATGGAATGCCACGTAATGCCAAACCACCTACACCAAGGATGCCAAAGCGTCTCAAGGGAAACCCGCCGGCCCAGTAAGGGATGGGCTGCTTCATCATCTCGCACAGCCAGATTTTTGAGTGTTTTATTCAGCATCACTTTGCATGGTGGCGTCACTTCGTATTTGGTTTTGCTATAGGCCTGTCTGTGGGAAAGATATTTTGTTGTGGCAGAATGAAGGTACTTTGAACGGCGTGTATTTCCACACACATACAATCTTGGCTATGTTTGTCAATGCATAACTGATGCTCTTGGGAGGCCCCTTCTTGGAGCACACTTTTCACTGCTCAGTCACCTTTACCTGGGCAGTGAATTGGAGACACGGATGACGAGACCCACGCATGTTGGAACATGCACATAATGATAGTAAACGACATCGTCATGGGCCTGTTTCTTGAGCATCAAAGCCCACCAATAGAGGGGAAAGGGGAGATCAGGGGATTAATTTGGGTAACGTGGTTGAAGTTACCCACTCTTGTACTCTTGTACGACTACAGGGGCCTGGGGCACAGGCTGGCGTCGAAAGTCTTGGCTACCATTACTTGTTTTTGTCATCTGCATTTGCCTTTGTCTTGTTTATTTATCTGAAAAGGACGCTCAGCAAGTAACTTGGTGTATACGGAGGGGGGAGTTTGGAGACACTGGTGGATTGGTCGAGCATACTGTTGTCGTCAATGGTCGTGTTAATTTAAGAGCTAAAGACCAAAATCACGGGGGAGAGGAGCTGAGGTTGTGCCGTACCGTGCTGTGTTGCGTTGCGTTGTGTTGTGTTGACTTATGAGCAGTCTGATGGCGCGAGGATCATGGGTTTATTCAGATTATACCTAGGCTAAATATGGAGTTTGGTCTTTACGATGTTAATTCGAATTGTCTGTCTGTCTAAGTCTTTGTTTTATCTTAGTGTTGATGGTTATGTTAATGAGTGTCTGATAAAGCAACATTTGGGGCAGAGGTTCACTGTAACACAGAGTACAACCCAAAAGCCGATATTACAAGAAACAGAAGTGATTCAGAGCAATCTAACATGAACCAATCTTTCCGGGCATTGGTCACTGAGAAATCTTATCCTTTACGGGCGTTCTGTTGATATCTTGTACCGCTTGTGATGAGACAGCATTAGACGAGGCAACTAGCAATTCCATGAGTAAATGAGATGATGTTATCGTATTAGTTCCCTTTCGTGGAATATTCTTGCTCTTATTGCATACATCAAGTTCCAACAAATGTCCTTTCCTTGCCCCCAAAGTGCACCTCGCCGGCCGTCCAGCTTCATCGTAATGTTGTTGGTGTCACTGTCCTTTTGCTCAATCAGTACTCAATACGCTTGGTCGGAGATCGACATGAGTGAACGTACTGGAGTATGTGCTCTCAGGCACTGTTTTTGAACCACCAGCCAGAAGTCTTCTTGGCGGGGACGTGCTCACCACGAACGGAGATGTAGCACTTGAGTGCACCTCTAGACGAAGCCATCATCTCCTTGAGAAGAAACCACTCAAGCTCAGAGCGAGCCATGATATCTGTCTTGGTGACGAGATCACGATAATGCCACTCCTTGTCGCTAGGTCCAAGCGGGTAAATCTTGCCACCATAGGTCTAGTACAGCGTAGCAGAGATGAGCCTGGGACGGCGAACTTGGCGACTGAGACGATTCTTGCTGGATGCCTCGACGACAGGGAGCTTTTCCCGTAGGAGGTTGAGGAGATGAACCCTGGAGGTATTGAGAGGAATGCTCAGAGGGGTCGGGAGAGGGTCCCACGAGCCAGTGAGAGTGCTGTCATGGCAGGGATCATGAACAATGAGATCAAACTCGAGCTGTGAAACTGGCGGGAGAGACACAAGAGGTCTTGCATCACCTGAGGTTTTGCCGGTTGCGTTGCTCAGAGCTGAAGGGAAGCTTTTGGCCTTGAGTGGATGATGCGCAAAGGGCTCTTGGGCAGTGATGAACAGATCCATGGCGCTTGGTTACTCTGATGTTCAGAGTTTGAAGGAAACAGTGAGATGAGGCGAAGATAACGATGATGAGAAGCCTGAGGAAGAGGAGGTGTTGTGTGTAATACAGGCCACCTGAGATGTTATTGAAGTGAGAGGTCGTGTTATAACTACTGTGCCAGAAGCTCGGCTCTTATTAAGTGAGATAGATGCTTTGCTTCTGATCAGCACGCCGAAACGAGCGAGTGTTGGTGTGAATATGAGCTGGCCAGAGGCTGACAGTGACAACTTGGCTGAGATGCTTCCAAACAACACACGATCACAGTCACAGTTTGAGAGGTTCAGTTTGCTTCAAGGGCTTCAGATAATATCAATGAATTCAGAAGAAACTAGAATGAGGAGGTCTAATACTTGATATCTAGTCACTGCCTGACCGCTTGCAACCCCCCTTATTCTTCCGTGTTATCAGGCTCCACGCTTGCAACTTTAGGGAGCGTAGGTCCCGGAACAGATCCAGTTCCCGCTGGAGTAGTATTACCTGTTGATGCAGCTGGCTCAGGGGTGGTGGTATTATCTCCCGTGTGCGAAGGCCCAGGAGTGCCGGTATTGACCGCATCCGCTGATGAGTCTGGCGGTGGTGAAGGTTGACGAGCGACAGGAGGAGCAGGCTGAGTGTTATCAGTCGAATTATTTTGGTTACTGTCAGTGTTGTCATTTGAATTTCCGCTCCGGGGAGTACTCTGATCGTTATCGGTTTGTTGGGCCAGAATCTTAATAGGCACATAAGCATGCTAGAGAATTCTATGAGCTATCTCCTTTTTCTCCATAACCACTTCATTCTAGCAGATGCACTTACATCGACCAAGATAAAGGCTCCATAGTTATTTGTTGCCGTGTCCATCATCAACGTCTGGAAACCTAGGGCTGTCATATCGCCAAATGACACCTTCTTCACAAGATCTGGTGGTGAAACAGGTCCATCTATTGGGTTAATAGTGAGGGTTGAGCGGTTGCTTCTGGTGAGATAGAGTGTACAACGTCGGGTACAAGCTTTATCTCCAAGTCCATGCTGTTCAGACCACCAGGATAAATTTCCTAGCACTGTTTCTCGAGGTGGAAGATAGTTGTAGCAGGCATCGTTAGAGGCGAGAACAGTTCCTGCACAGTGGAATATGACTTTGATCCTGATGGATGGAGAAAAGATAGGTCGATACACTGGAACGATCTGAACAGGCGTTAATGCGACTTGTGTTGGAACAACCAGCATCGTAGGTACATTCATGGGAACTATCGGGAGGACGTAGTTCCCAAAGATGGGGGGTTGAAAGAGGAAGGCCATAGTTGTCGAGCTTTGGGGTAATGGGAGTTGACAGATAAGGCATCATGGTTTCTGGTAGAATTTCCTACTTTAAATACATGAAATGGTACGACGATGGGCCGTTTAGTCACGGTGGTCAAATTGGGTTCGTGATGATATGCTCGGTGTTGATGGCTATTGCTTGGTGTCACTCACTACACCGTGGCAATTATACACTGTCCAGCCTCTGCGAATACAGCTCATTCAGCTGAGTCCAGCTCGTGATTAAATGCACTAATAAGGCTCACAGCTTTTATCTTGCTTCTTTTTAATAGCCTATATGGGTGGATAGTTTATTTCACGTATCATCCTCAAGCGTACCTAGGTGAGTTGTTGAGATGATTGCGTTTGACAGGTGGACGAAGCACTCAGAACTTGAATCGATAGCCAATAGTGAGACACAATAGTAAGCGTCCTAAATATATGGATATCAACTTTTCTAATAGTCATTAATCTTTGAACTGGCACCACTTTATAAGTGGATACGATATGATACTTTTCAGATGACAAAAGCACACTGTTCCTTTGGAAAGTGCCACCATTCGCGCCTGCTCTGTGTTTCAATAACCGACAGAGACCAGCTCCTGCCCAAATGGAATGGTCGACATCGAAATTAACTTCTCCCTTGAAAGAATTGCATGTCCAATATCAAATTCTTCATCCTCCAACCCAACCACTCTCCCTTGTTTAATAAACATTGGCCTAGCGCAAATCGCTCTGATTGTCAAATCTAGATTCGGCAATTGAGTGACGGCAGAGACAGATCCTAGCAGCTGCCTCTGACGTATCATATCACACTAAGATCGACGGGCCTTCGTGCATTGCCTTGGCTTGGCCTTATCCTCACCAAGCAAGTCCCCCGCGCCCGATAAACTCTATCGATCGCTTGCTGTTTTGGCGAGGCTCTTACCGCCCAAGCCATCATCCACCAATTTGAGCAGCGTTAGAGGTGTTACTGTTCCATTGCTGTGGAGCGGACTAAGGATAATGACATAACAAGACGCCAATGGCCAGGAAATCACTGGTTCAAATGTCACGAATGCGCTTAACAAGATGTCTCGGCAATTACAATGCCGTGGACTAGTCAATGGTGGTGAATGGACAAAAGGGCCCTCCATCCTCCTCCCTGCAGCTTTGTTGTTGGAGCTGGGCTCTATCCCTACAGGAAAGAAAAGCTCAACCGAAGCGGTGACAATCAACATCCCCTTCACCGTGAGACACCACTCGGCAGGTGATATTAAAAGTTACTAACCCTCCACACCCGGGCCATCGGACTTCCACAACAGGAGCGCCACGTCCTCAACGTCCAGTCTTTAGTCTAGGATCAGCCTCTGGACGACGCTACCACTACAGCGTGCATTGCACCGGTCCTTCTGTTCCGCGTAACCCGCCTCCTCGACAAACCCTCAGCTTGCCGTGCAGTGCAGAAATGCCCTGATACGGACATCGAAGACTCGGTGGCGTGGGGATCGTATTTTGCTTCTTACAACATTTTCGTGGCATTCGACATTGATTTCGACTTGGTCTTTTGGCTTTGGCAAACCGAGACCCTTGCTACAAAACCTCGAGATAAGCCAACTTTTCTTACTGGTGTTCAATCGTGTGCACCACTCACCAACCATCTAACCTCTTACCTCTGATCACGTCGGTAGCCATGATACAATGAAGGGGGGCGGACTGCTTATTCCACCATGGTTCGAATACCATGAGCCAAGTTGCTCTGACTGGGCCATTGTCAGCATCGCCTTTGGCATGACTCTGTGTCTGGCAATTTTTGGTCTCATTCGTGTGGGCATCCAAACTTATCATCAATGGAAACGCGCGCAAAGAATTACAACGTATATGGTTTTAATATGGCTTGAATTGGTCTCCAGCGCCATTATTGGAGGTCTTGGCTGGGGTTATGTTCGAGGAACTATTCGTCCAGGGTGAGTCTTGGCTGCTCATCTCCATCTTCAAGCTCAATGATTGACCAAATATTTTCTAGGTTCTTAATATACTTCTTCATCTGTATGTTCGCTGGCTCAAGTTTGTAGCCCCGGGCTAATCTCTACAGTGCTCCTTTGGGTATTTCAAATCCATTGCATTATGCAAATCATTGTCAACCGAATAGCCCTCCTCCATGTTTCGCCGACTATCGTTCGACGACTAAAATGGGGAATCTTTATTATCCTGGCACTTATTAACATTTCAGTCTTTTGTATTTGGATACCGGCTCGACTGCAGATTAGCCAGACCTATATCGACATCAATAACATTTGGGACCGAATCGAGAAAGGAATTTTTGCGGTTATTGACCTGGCTCTGAACTTCTACTTTGTCTATCTTGTCCGCTCGTCCCTCATATCATACGGTCTAACCAAGTATGTGGTGTTGTATCGCTTCAACCTGGTGATGGTAGTCGTCTCCATCTCGATGGATGTAAGTCTGAATTGCCAAACATCATTTACCAGCCGGCTGACACCTGAAACAGATTCTGATCATTGGGTCAATGTCACTACGGAATACCTTTCTGTATGTTAAAAATCCCGAGTATTGCCTATCAGCTAATCGTCGTGTCAGATACGTCGAGTTTCACCCGCTTGCATATCTCGTCAAACTTCATATCGAATTGTCCATGGCCGAGCTCATTGCCAAGATTGTCAAGGCCTCCGGGCCCAACCTCGCCCCTTGTCGCTGCACTTGCCATGACAATCCCAACCACACATTCCTCCATCAGCTACAATCTCGGTACAGTGCACCTGCAGCTCCCAGTGTGACTGCACCAACTACTGGAAGATTCCGTCGTTCTTGGCCAATGTCAAAGACCACACGCAGCAGAGAGAAGCGCCGCGGAGGATCCCGATCACAAACTCCATCCTTGACCAAGAAGATGGTTTCAAAGAAGCAACAAAGTACCGAAGAAAATCAGCCAAAACAGGAAGTCTGGAAATCTGACACCAATACCGGCACAGACTGCGCCTCGCACCACATGCCAAGTTCTACGGGACAATCGAATGAAAGCTCACACGATCATAATGACTGAAGCCACGACAGAAAATCGCGTAAGCCAGTATCTTACCTATGCTTCTGGACATTCTGCCCTGTAAGGCCAAATCTGGTGGTCATGGTAGGTTTGGAGCGCACATCGCCCACTATGTCTTCAGAGGATTCAGAAGATATCAATATGAACAGCTCAGGAAAGGCTGAAGGACATGAAAGGCCCTTTTTATGGACGCCGTATAAGAGGTCGATTTGACCTCGATGAGTCTCCCAACACTTTGGGTCGGTACACAAATCGACCCCACCGAGCAACTACCGGCGCACCCTGCCCTTCTTTCCCCGCGGTTTCCACCCCGGCGAGCTTGATGAGGTATTGCTGGGTATGTTGAGGAGGTGTGCTCTCTGATGCCATAATCGGCGCAGGATCCTACAGACTTCGTACGATGGTCGGCTGTTGGACGATCGATTGGCAATTATCAGTTGGGGAGATGATGTTCATCCATGACCTCAGCATGTTCATCTCCCAGTCGTTCTCGCGATTTATTGTACTGGTAGATTATCGTCCCAAATATGAGTTGAGGGAACCGAAATCTTGGATACTATGAGGGCAGTAAAAGGCACCTTAGTTATTAGCCGGGACACAACAACATCCTAGACAGGGGATCACAAAACCTGCAATCCCATGTCAAGCATTGCCACAATAGTTTAAATTTGTCCTCAACTACCCGCAATGCTCAACTTCAGTTCACTGAACGCACAATTGCTCTCATATCTAGCTATCATGAGTTTGTAATTCGTTATGGTCATGTGCTTTGATGTTACTTTTATAGAGACGCTAGTCATTATCCAGCCTGATCCGCTATCAGACAAAATAGCAAAAGAACGCCGTTGATCCTGTACAGAGCCCTACCGAAGCCCTACCATTGTGTCTTTCGTGACACTATGCCGTGTATGTTTTTGTTCCCGAATCCTAAGTTCCTGCGGATGTCGTACGAGCTGTCCTCTTCATAGCAAGTAGTCATAGAATGCCCCTCAAAAATGCTTTCCCGTGTCGTCATACCCCTAAATCTGTTCCATATGCACGCTCATTTCAAATCGTAACAGTCATCCACCGGGCGCATGTTCGCCGTATACTCAAGCACAGGTCGTAGGACCCTTGTGAAACTTGACAATGTTGTCTATCGTATTACATGACACCAGGGGCTGGGTTCTCGTGCTTAGCGGTGCTACCCTTGCCTCTCCAGGTGCTGACAGCAGGAATATTGGCCTCATAGCGGACTTCCTCGGTACCGTAGGCTCCTGGGGTAAGTTTGATCAAGGTATGTAGGGGCACGTTCATCCAAGGGCTCTTAGACTGGTCCTTCTTCATGAAGTATGCATATATGCATCGTAGCACAGCTTGGTGGGTGACGATAAGAATATCTTCGCTTCGCTCCAATTCCATGATGATGGGTTCAAGGCGGATAACAACGTCGCGATACGACTCTCCGCCACGATATCGGTAGTTGTACTTGTCTTCATCACGGGCGGCAAAGTCCTCGGGATATCGGTCCTTGATCTCCTGGTAGGTCAAGCCATCACATACTCCTGAGTCAAGCTCATCGAGCGCCTTCCACTGGAGTTGATTATAGTGCTGTGGAAGGAAACGAGAAGTAGCAATAGTACGTCGCAAAGTTGAGGTCCATACTGTGAGTGGTCGATCGTCCTACACAGTGTTAGCCACAGAAAAAATGTTCAGGGTGAGGCTGAACTTACACCAACTGATTTTCGGACGAGCTCAGGAAGTTTTCTGGCATATTGTTCACCACGAGGAGAGAGAAGCGTATCACCGCCAATTCTTCCGTCAATGTTATACAAGGATTCACCGTGCTACAAAGATTATTAGTGGTTGATTTGAGCGCGCAACAGAATTGTTCTTACTCTTGATAGCCAAACTGAACGAGGACGGATGTGCAGATTCATGAGATAGTACACAATGCGACTTTGGAGATAATCTCGGATACGGCTGATAATGACTTGCTTACCCACATCCATGATCTTGAGGTAAGTCAGGTGAGACTCTTTGCCATCAGCGTCAATGGTGCAGTACACCTTTTCGTAGTTGCGAATGCGGTTACGGAAATCGAGGGCGGCAGTCTCAGGGTCCTGTCCACGGTAGTCCGGGCTGGTAGTCTTGACGTCTCGGATATTGGCCATGATAAGCTCTTCGTCGTCACACTTGCTCTCGACAAAGAGAACCTCGATGCCGTTTTCGTTGCAGACCTCCAGGACCCATTTACGGCGTTCCAGAGTAGAATTGGTAGCATCAAGAATACCAACAATGCCGCCAGACCGGAACCAGGCGAGCATGTCGGCAACAGCAGCCTCAGCGGCAGCACGGCGGGTGCGTTCTCCTTCCGGATTGTTGATATCGAAAAAGTCGGCCGTGGGTTGTGGTGCATCATTGCGGCGGTAGTTGCCAACGTTGAAAGTCTGAGCAGGGATGGAGAGCCACTGAAGATATCGCTGGGCTGAGATGTTGGTCAGCTATGGCGCATGATGCAGATGCAGATAGAGATAAAACCTACCTCTTTGGGCAATATAACTCTTGCCTCGGGCTGGTAGACCAACCATGACCACGCAGATCCTGGTATCTTCGGCCTGAACGCCGACACCGTTAGTTCGAGAAGGCATCGTGGCTGATGATTTGCGACAAATGGGGTGTAAGTTGGTTGGGCGGTAAAATTGAATGCGACTGCTACTGAGCAGAGCAATCAAGGTTCACAAAAGAGAGCCAGGCACTGATCAAATCTGATGAAGCTCCAATACTGCAGAGGCATCAAACAAAGAAGAGGATGAGATTGGAATGACGGTAGTCTAATCGAAGACGAGTGATAGAATGTAGGAGTCAGAATGTTAGTGGTCGTGTGAGCCGAGGTAGACCAGAGGGTGAGTGAGGAGAAACGAAGGAGCTGGGTGAGTTCTTTCCGACGACTGGATCCGAAGGTAGCCAGCCAGTTGAGATCAGATGAGGAGGGCACGGCACGTAGATGGATGGTATGTTCCTTCCCAACGGAGTAGATTCACGTCAATGATACGCCGAATTGATCCTAATTGAGTGGCCTCAATGCAACTTTGCTCGATGCAGAAAACAGAGGCAGTCGAAGCTCTACCCGTCTGTATATGCAGCACCAAAGTTGAACTGGTCGAGAAGAGCAAGATTCAGATGAATTTGATGTGATCTGCAGTAAAGGCACCCGGGGCAAGGGAACCAAGACTTCGGGGAGAAGCTGTCTGAGGATGAAGTGGGGGATAGAATGAGGGGTCGAATAGCGAGCGGTCTATGGATGAAAGGAAAAGAAATTGAGATGGATGGACAGCAGCTGCTTTAACTAGTTGCTCTATAGAGTAGCAAGCCGTGCCTGGGGTAGCGAATAGTCCAAGGGGACAGGAGGTCAAAGAGGATAAGAGAGGTCAAGTGACAGAAGTCCAAGGTGAAGTAAGGTAAGGGTGCAGGTAGCTAAGGTAAGGTAAGGTAAGGTAAGGTAGCTCGGGATGAAGATGGAGTCGATTTTGAGGCTAAGAGAGGGATCCAACCAGCTGAGTATCACACTTGATACGGTACAGCTTATCGCTGCTATAGAAAGAAGAAAATGCCTATCCTTTAGTCAGGGTAACCGAGTTTGCTCCATCACAAACACGAAAGAAAAAAAATCATGTTGAGCATGCGGCTTGCATCGTCTTTCTCAAGGTCGTGGCTCCATCATGAATGACGATGGAATGGAGACAGGCCAATGGGATTACGTCGATGCCCCGCTAAAGCCCGCGTTTCTGATCCACTGTCGCGGGTCAAACCTCCCCCGCCGCCGCTCGGATGGACGCCGTGCGTGTCTGTAGAGCCCCGGGACGGTTAAGACGCCCTGTAAGGTGACTCGGAGACGGTCCTGTAGGGGAAGGACAGAAGGTCGGGTGCTCCAAAAACACCCCTAAACCTGACTTCATGTTCCTTCCGGTCTCTTACCGGGGGAACCTCCACTCTGTAAAATTTCCACTTCCGTTTGCCGATCAGATGGTGGGGGAGGAAAGCCGCAGAGCTGCCAGAGACCTGTAGAGTCCTCTACGTAGCCGCTAGCTCAACTCTCGTTGCAGCTGTCTCATGGTGACCTGCCTCCGGATCCTCCCGGCATGGTCCCGGAGACAGCGACCAGATATCAGGCATTTGAGGGCAATCTTCGGCGTCAAAGGCTTAGAAAGATGGTGTTGAGGATGTGCAGTAGCCATTGAAAATATTGCCCCTGGTTGTGTGAATTTAGGCATTTCACCCAGACACCGACAAGACGCCGAGCCCAGAACCGAGTCAGCTCTAGTAAACAGGCATTGACATTGGCATTGGCGTGGATATTGATAGATCCAAATCTCATCACACTTGTCCCGTGCTCTTACCCGGGCCGCCAGCCTCAATTCACGGTCAACTGTTTGCCTAGGCCCGTCTGTCTGGATGCAACTATGCTGCAGGAACCGCCACCAGCTGCCGCTCACGAGACCTATGCTGAGCTCCGGGTCTGTCCGAATTGGCACCACTGGTATCGTGTCGCATCGTGTTGCTGCGATATCATGACTTGCAATTGCTTTTTGAAAGTCTCCAGGTGCCGGTTCCTGGGGTACGTTCTCGGCCGATGCTTGCATTTCCAACGCATGTTATATATGGGGTCATCCATCTTCTGACCCGTCTTCCATTCGATTTGACGTTGTGATATGATGGTAGATGCAACTTGAAGCTCTTTCTCCCCCAAGCTCCCAGACTTTCCGAACGTGGGGTCCCCTCACCCCAGGTTTAGTTGCTTTTGCGGCTTTCTGTTGTGTTGTGGTGCTGCCCTTACACCGCCTTGCGGCCTCACGATAACGAAATTTGGTGGATCGGATTCGTTCGCTTGAACACTAACAATGAATCAAAGAAATGTTTTATCTCGTACCTTGCTAAAGGCAAAGGTATTTGCACGACCCCTTGTCCGTACAGGTGACGGAGGTCCAGCTGCGACACCTCTCATAATTTTCTTGTGCTTCGGCCCGTAATATCAGACGTCGATGACAAATGTTGAAGTGGTAAGGTTTTTTCTCTGGTGATCCAGTATCTGAACCCAACAGGATGGGATGTGTCAGTCCAGGATGTCTTTTAAGTCGAGTCTTGTGACTGGAGTCGAATGCTTGACTTGCGATGGAGGCAATCGTGAACGTGTGAAGATGGATGACAGCTAGAAACAGCAGGATAACTACCACGGACTACCTTCCATTGCGGGTTATCGCGATAAGAATCCCACCTAACATCACACGACGAATCACGTTCCACTGCAGATACACGATGGTGTTCGTATTGGATCTTTTCGCTGAGAATTTCACTTAGACTCTGGCCCTCAGGGCAAGAAAACTTCTGACTCTAAATTAAGGTGCCAAAAACAATCAGTCTAAACCTCCATCAAGTTCATAGTAAATCTACTTAGTATTTTTGTCCCTTAGCAAAGAGGTCCCTAAGTTCTCTTGTCTCCTCTTGTTTGGTGTAGATATTGACATACACAGAAAGCAGTTCATGGAGTAAGAAATCGCCGGGCTTCGCGCATCAGTTCCTGGTGTCTCACGCGCCAGTTGATTCTTATTCACAAGCAGTGAAAACCTAAGGATAAAGCTAAGGGTTACTCTGCGCTGACTGATACCGTCATTGCGAGATGACGCTGTATAAGTGGCAATGGAGAAGAGGCCCCCTAATACTTGAAGTACCAACTGTCGTTTCTATCTGGATCGAAACCCCTTCAAACTTTGCAAACTGGAAATTTAAGTCGACAGTATTCTTCTGAATACAATTTTGGCAATAAAAATTGCCGAGGAGAGCAGAGCGTCCGCGTCTACTCGCGGAGGCAGAAGCCAGTATTTCAGCCCAGAAGAACAGACATGAATCCAAGCCCTCAACGCCCGCCGATTCTATATGAAAAGATAAAAAAGAATAAAAACAGCCCGACGCCGGACTCGAACCGGCAATCTTCTGATTAGACTGAACAAACGTTAGCAATGATTGTGAACCAGATGTTGAACCTTGGGTTGAGCATCAAGGAGTTGAGGGGAAATACTGACAGTCAGACGCGTTAACCATTACGCCAGCCAGGCTCTTGGCTGATATTTTGCTGAGGACTAGAGTTTCTGTTCTGGATTATGTGTCTAAGACCAGTCCACTGGCCTTACATTATTACCCCATTTTTGTTGCAGTGGTGTGTGGCCCCTCTTGTACATCCAGGGGTATCGAGATCAGCACCATGCCATGTACTGCCAGTGTAAAGCATCCAATATCAAACTTGTTTGGAGCTTGGAACTCGAGTGATTACCTACCTATGCACTTAGTCTTATGTTAGAGAGCTAGATTCATATAGACACCATCCTTACTCGTATCTGTAGTTCTATGGGCGTCTCCACCCTGGAACCCCTGGGCAGAGACATCTTGCTTCATACGCTAGCGTTAGCTGACCGATCATGTTATGGCTTATTCATGGAAGCACTGAATGCATGATGGCAACAATTTCTGCTTCAACCAGTATATTTTACACCTTTGACATTCTGCCTCTACAGAGCTACACCCCTTATTTGCTTCTTAGGTGACAGGCTTCCTAGACACGGACAGCTATTTGGAGTAGAAGCGCATCTCTGCGCCACCCACATCGAAGACAGCCACAACGTTCTGTAAGAACAGGTCTCCCAAAATATATGGCCCAGATCCTCCCGTCGAAATTGCAATTGCACATTTTCCAGTCACCGGTTCGGCGAAATCTTGATAGATCAGATCAGCTGGGTTGATCCAGAACCGGACCCCTTTGATGATGACCGCAAAATGAGGAGGGATGGCATTGCAATCGACAAAGTAGGCACTCCACTCAAACATCCATGTGGCTGGGGGTTGGAAGGCTTTGGCGATGGCTTCAGTCAGTGCTTTTAGGGCTGTCAGTAAACATCAGGAATGTGAAGCAGGCTGACTAACGAGGAGGAATATGCATCATTGTGGTCCCAGTGTCAACGATGTAGGGGTATTTTGCCGTGTCTGTTGTGCTTCCCCATTGTAAGCCATCAGGAATGATGGTGTAGAAAGAGGGTTCCCAGCCAGTCTTCTCTCGCTCAACTAATTTGGCCTGTAAGTTTGTCAGAAACATGAACGTTGAGAAAACCCAATCCCTGCCGGATCAACTGACAATGACGAGATCTGTTGCTGCGAATGACTTGGGTCCCCATGGCATAGGAGGAAGGCCACCCCAGGCCAGGACACCATCACTGGTGTTTCTTTCGATAGAGACGCTGAAGACAGGATCGACCACGCCCTTTGAGATAGCTGTGGTGAACCAAGGCGAGTAAGGGTAATTGTTCCATTCAGATTCATCGGATGTGTCGTTGGGGTCACCGAGATAGGCGCTTGTTAGAGACGGATAGGCAAGGCCTAGAATACCAACAGTGGTGTTGTCGCCACGCCAATAGGCTCTACTGGCCAAGCCAACTTGCTGTTTGGGGACCAAAATGCCACCGCAAGCGATATCAGAGACTCCCATGGGCCCTGATACATCCTCTCCAGAACCATAACGGCGATGAAAGTAGACTTCAGAGATATCGTGAAGGAAGCTCTTGATATGAGGTTGACCGAAACTGCATGGAGATTGGGCGTTCCTCACGTTACCGGATGCATCCTCACAGATGAATCCAGTCTTGGCGGCCCAAGTATCAGAGCTTCCAGTGTCGAAGATGAGCCAAACGGGGGCATCGTCCCAGGTGCACTGAATGGCGTACGCAGTGGAGAAGCTCCCGACAGCAGAAATGTTTTGGTGAGGGACGGTACCCTTTCCGGCTGTTGCGAGATGAGTTCGTGTGAGATGGGAGAGAGCAGATCTCGGATAGGAGTCAGTCTTGTGCTTGAGGCTCTTGAGTCGTGACATTCGAACACCGGTGCGGTCAATAGTCTTGGCAGAGATAGGCTTGGCTCGTTCAAAGGAGAAGCCGTTGAGTGAAGTTGAAATATCCCAGTGTGCCTGAGCAACCTGATTGGCAGCCACGGCCGCAATAGCAGGGCATGTGATGATGGCGAGGAGAATGAAGATAAAGTGAAGCGATCTCATCTTGACAATGAGCACCTGAGGTGTAAGGTTATCGGGGGAGGTTAGAAACGGCGAGGTTGTTGATGCAGGGGATAAAATATGATTTCAGAAACACTCGGAAATATTAAAACGGGGTTTACCTGTGCATCAAGACAGGCACCTCTCTTGGCACTGCCATGGAGGCGCCTTCCTTCTTGGACTCGGCTACATAGCGTGGAAGGTCCAACAACAATAGGAGACTCGCTGAAAAGACAATATTTCTGCCTGTTATGACGTAGCTTACCTTGAATCAGTCCTAGACGATACCTATATATACCTTACTTCCATGGCTCATCTGATTAGAAGATTTTCATATTCAAATAGCTTGGGGGCTCGAGGTTTAGTTATCTCGTAAACATACTAAAGGGTCATGGTCAGTGATATTATGTCCTTCTTTGGACTGAGATCAAATTTCTTCTATGCCTGACATGCCAACCTAATTATGAACTTGGTAAGTAGATAATGCAATTGATGTGAAACTTCGTATAAGAATATCCTGCTACTTCATGTCGTTGCTTGCACCCAGATCTCGCAGATCACAGTTCGCAGGGTTATACGTGACCAAGTCTGATCATATACAGAGCCCATAAACGAGCTTTTCGTTATCTGCTCCATGGTGGAGATACACGAATGTCCTGCAGGCTCCCGAAGAGAACAAGATATTGGGGCTCAACGAATAAGACCCCGAGATCCGGTGCTACATCCACCATCACTCAGTCTTGTTTCCAGGTTTCAAGAGAATGTCATAGCAGAATAATTGAGTTACCGACTGGTTAGGATAAACGAGAAACAAGACACCGCGCTGACTAATTCTCGCAAGCTTACTGCGAGGCTGCTAATCTGAAACTTGGCTCTGTATTAAGCAACCTCACTATGGCATTTGCACTTTCACGTAATTTGTTCTATAATCATTCAACTCTGAAAGTGGTCCTAAGTTTCGCTACTAGAAAATAGTAAGCTACTGCCTAGACTGTGCATTATCGATCTGATACCTCAAATATCAATCATGTCAGCAACGAAATGAGCCATTACTGACTGAAGTTCCTTGTCTTGTAGACAAAGCAACCCGCTTACAGAACCTAGTCTTTTACATATCACTAGACGAGCGTGCTCCATCCTCCTCCTGGCATATGTATAAAAGATACTGGTTCATGCTTGGCATTCCTAATGTATTGGTTGTCGGTGGTTTGAGTGCACATGCACTTCCAAACTCCGCAACATTAACATATTATCCGCAGCTTTTTACTACAAGAACTTTCCGAAGTGAAACGAAAATCTCACTTTTTTTTTCAGCATCTACTCGCATATCGTATAGGTTGGGGGCGAATCAAGGAAGAGCATGCAGATGTCATCATCTTACACAGCCGAGATAGGGCTGATGCACCACTACACTACCACGATAGCGCGGCGCTTGTCATATTCAACTCCATAACGTGCCGGGATCCATTGGCTCAGAAACCAAATGATGGCAGGGCTGGAGGCTTGGACACTTCTTGGATTGCCAATTGTGGATTTCAGATCGTCTTACAGTAAGCAGACTTGCATATAGGGGTATCTTTAGGTCATCTATCGAGACGTCAGCTCTGGGGCTTTGCTGCAATATCAAGATCCGGAAGGTCGTCCTGGAACCTTGCTTCATGAGGCCTAAGTTTTCGGGAAATATGGACTTTCATTGGTTTTCATTGTTAACGGCCTGCATTCTGTCCCAGTAGCTGAGCATACCTGCAGCAGGGTTCTCGGCCTTTGAGAAGCCGAGAGATATGGTATCAAGAATGATTACTACCTCAGGATGCTTCCCAGGAATAAAAGGAACGCATCTGCTCTCTTTCAATGCCCTGTCTCCCAAGTGTTGCTTTCATAACTCTTGTTGTACACCCAGTCTCAATTTCTCTTTGACTATCCTCTCTCCCTCTATCTGACACGATCATGGCATCCCATCTGTCTGATGTAGCTAAAACAGCTACTGGTATCGAGCAGACAACAATCACTGGCCCAACCAACACCAGTAAACCCCATCTTGTTTTTGGTGCAACTCCTGTGGACGGCCACACATACCCCTTGATTCGAGTCGCAGAAGATCTCGTCCAGCGTGGCTTCGAGGTCACTTTCATCGCCGGTGACCAATTCGAAAAAGCAATCACAGACGCCGGCGTCCAACACGTTACCGTCCCACCTCTAGTGAACCCCAAGCTTATGGCAGAACGTGAGGCTATCCCCGCTGGCATTCCTCGACTTCTTTATGATATCAGACATATCTTCACTGGACAAACTCCTGAGCGCTGGAGGATCCTCAAAGGAGTCCTCGAGGGTATCAGAGCTGAGGATCCAGAGAGGGAAGTGGTTGTTATGCCAGAGACGTGCTTTATGGGTGCTAATCCTATCTCCCTCGGTGGACCTCTCCCCAAAGGATATACCAAGCGACCCAAGGTGATCAACTTGAATCCTATTCCTTACATGGCTACCAGCATCGACACTGCACCTTTTGGTCCGGGTCTTCCTCCTGACTCAACAGAGTCTGGCCGTGCGAGAAATCAATTCATGAATCAGATGATGGTTGGTGGACCTTTCGCTGATGTTATCGCCCACCAGGAAGAGGTTCTTAAGGGTCTTGGCACCACTGAGATTCTAGAACCTCAGATTCCTTTTCACCATTGGATGCTCATGCATGATCTTTCGATTCAGATGTGTCCTCCCAGTCTCGAGTATTCTCGGTCTGATGTACCCTCAAACGTCAAGTTCTCAGGTTGCGCAACACCCAAACCTATTCCTGCAGACTTTGCCTATCCTTCTTGGTGGGATGATGTGAAGCGCGGGGACCGACGTATCGTTGCAGTAACTCAGGGAACTATTGCTCGCGACGCAACCAACCTTATCATTCCTACCATCAACGCCCTCTCTGACTGCGATGACCTCCTCGTGGTAGCAATCCTCGGGAAAAGGGGAGCTTTTCTTCCTGACGACATCACTATTCCTTCCAACACCCGCGTCATCGATTATCTCCCCTACGACGCTCTCCTGCCTCATGCTTCGGTGTTCGTCATGAATGCTGGGTATGGTGGCTTTCTTCACGGAGTAACTAACGGTGTTCCTTTGGTTCTTGCAGGTGAGACTGAGGACAAACCAGAGATTGCAATGCGCGGAGAATGGAGTGGTGTTGCGGTCAACTTGAAAACGGGCAGGCCTACACCAGATACGGTGCGGTCAGGTGTCGATCGTATCTTGGCAGATGACAGCTTCAAGAAGAGGGTTGATGAGATTAAGGCTGAGAATGAAGCAATGAAATTCTTTGACTTTATCGAGGAGCAGGTTCTCTCTGTTGAAAGTTTGGAGACATGATGAGTATCGACATAGAATAGCCTTGGCATCACCCATAATACATTATTTTCTAAAGAGTCTGAGCCTATGATTGCTGCCATGTGTAAGAAAAAGTCTCCGAAAGCCTCCGGTCCATTGGCTCTGTTCCTCCGTCCGGCTCCGGTCCCAGCGGGGCCCGCGGTTCCTCAAATAGGCCGATGATTACGGAGCATCGCCCGGAGGGCAAGAGTCCGGACATCGTTTATGTATAAAACGAACATATATCCTCGCCGGACCAAATCCAAAGCTTGTTTATCATCCAGACCCAGAACAGCTCAATCAAGGCCTCATCATGGCAACCTCCAAGGCATCACCATTGGCTTTCATGGATGTTCTTAGTCCAGCCGTATCATATTTTCGGCCCGCTGAATCAACACCAACGACTCCCAAAACCACAACTTCTGGTGATCCTCCACTCATTATCATTCTTTCTTGGTCGGAAGCTCGCGATATTCATATAGCAAAGTACATCTCTCAGTATCGCGAGCTCTACCTAGCATCTGCCATACTCCTCTTCCGCGCTTCTACCAAGCTATATATTCAACCAGCTCTACGACGTCGTCTATTCGAGCCAGCTTTACCAATTCTGCAGTCTGTCAATAACGGACAAGAAGATGCACCCAGCTTTCTCATCCATATCTTTTCCAATGGTGGTGTCAGTTCTGCTGCCACGCTTTGGGAGATGTGGGAAACTTCACTAGGCGGTAAACCAATTCCGCGACATGCTGTCGTGATGGACTCATGTCCGGGATACTTCCACTGGAAACGAGATCACCATGTCCTCTCAACCGGATTCCCACCATTTTTGTCTCCCCTTGTCTGGGTATTTCTGGGTTTTGCATGGGTCTACTACAAACTATGGTTAGGTGTGGAACCGCATACTGCCTATGCCTCGGCTCTCAATACGCCTGAGAGAATCAGCCGGGAGACTATGCGGGCATACCTTTACGGAGATGCAGACCTCTCAGTTGGTTGGGAGGATGTTGAATCACATGCTCAACAAGCAAAGGACAATGGCGCTGTTGTTAGAACAGAGAAGTTTGCTGGAGGTGCCCATGTCGCTCATGTCAGAGTTGATGCTGATAGATACTGGAAGGCTGCTCAAGAGACTTGGCAAGGGAAAGAGTTTTAGATTAGGTATTCATTCTTGTGTGTGTATATAATAGACATTATTGAACCCATAGATACATATATTACATTCGTTGAATATGGTTTCCTCGACGATCCTGAACTTGCTTGTTCATTATTCATTACCACTGTTCTCCTCTTCTCATTATAGATGATGCATATGTTGGTCGTCGATAAGTCAGTCGAAAATCAACCTGCCCGTCCCATTATGCCTGGTTCCTAAAAGCAAACCCAACGCCGATAAGTGTGCGCTTTGTTCAAGTCTTCTGTTTCTTGGAGCCATCGCTAGATTCTCCTCGGTCCCCGGCTGCTCTCTTGCCGAGGCTGCTTTGTGTTTGTGATGTCTGTTGAAGTGGCATTATGTGACTTTCATCTAAGCCTCCAATGCCCTCGTCTTCCTCATGACATACGGGGCATTCTTGGTTGAAATCATGCTCTTCGACAAGGATACCTCGCCGACATCCACCGAACCATCCGTTGTTCTTGGCCTCAAGGCATGACAGTTCTTGGGTCAAGTCAACCCAAGTCTGAGGCTGGTCGCAACACGTGCAATGTCCTCTGAAAATCATCATTCGACACATGTCTGCACTGAAGAGTTGGCTGGTAATGCTTCAGCGAAGTGTGACACGATGTCACGGTAGTAGGCGTAGGGACTTGTTCGAGAGTCAGTATGTGTAAGTGGAGGCGTTTGTTGGTGAAATTTACCTTGTCTTGGTGGATCTGTTTCTTGTATTGGGAATACTCGCGATGTCTCAGTTGGAGGAGACGCCGAATACCGAATTGGTGTCTTCATCAAGCGACGTTCTGTAACGTAAGACGCGAGATGAGTGAGTGCCGAAGAGAGTAGCAAGCCACAATGCAACGTCGACGCTGATGCCGAAAATACAACGCGAAAGAGAAAGCCACAGAAATTGTCGAAGTCTCTTTGATATGCAATTCGTAGAAAAAAGCAATAACATGAACTTGGCGTTGGTTGGTTCGTTGTTGATTGATAGCCACCAAAGGCAAGACAACAAAAAGGGTGGTGTTGAAATAAACCAGTAAAACGCTGACACCAATGTCGTACTAAAGAGAAGAAGGAGAAGATCTACCGCGGTAGATGAGGAATTGAAAAAGCCGTGCTGGCCATGGGAAAGTGAGAGGACATGGTGATTTTAATATAACAAGCTCTGAGAGTAAGCGATGCGCAATGATGGATGTGCTACGGCATTCACCGCGATCCAATACAATACAATACAACATTCGTAATTCAACGAGGCAACGGCCAACTCTAATTACTCCTTTTTCCCTTTTTCTACACCGTTAATCAAACGTCACGTCACACATACAGATACGACATACAACAGCCAGAAACGGACGTGTCTTAAAACTTGGCGCTTTCAGGCCTCATCTCGCCTCTGATAGGTACGGTAAGGCAATGGTTTCTCACGAAAGGTTCAAGCGATAGTTATTCAGCTGCCTCCCGTCAACACATCACTTCCAGTTTCATTCTGATGTTTCATTACCTCCCCTTGGCTTTGGGGCAATAAGCTTTCCTCCAACGCTAGGCATGTACTGTATCCGTATGGTTTCGCCACTAACTAGTACTGTAGTAGTTGGTTTCTCTTTCACTGCCACCGCCTGACAATTCCCAAGTTCTTCGCTTCTGAGTTCTAGACTCTGGGATCCTGCTCTTGACCCGTTTCGTGGGGGGGCTATGTGGGTTCTCGACTTTGTTCTGGAAGCTTTATTTTCGGCAGTACCCGTTAACATGTCTCTACTGCTGGACCTGGTGATAGCTTCAGATCGATATTTGGAATTACAGAGACGTAACGAGTCTTTTCGACTTGCTGAGGCATTATACAGAGGCAAATGAGGCCATTCGCAAAACGCTGTGTTCCCGAAAGACTAACGCCTTGATCTTCAAACACCACAGCGATCATCATCACGCATGACGATCCTGCTAGGCAGGGTAGGGTTCTCGTGGCGGTGGTCAAAAGGTCCCATCTCCTCAACACTTGTCCTATTGAGTATCTTCAGCGTCCACGGGAAGACGTTTGCTGGCGATAACCTTTCGCGGCTTGGGCTCTCTTCCCCAGGGTCTTTGGCGTGTGGGTGCCTGGCATGAGAGGCTGAGCTAGAGCAAACTCCGGGACTCTTAAATCCGATTCCATTTTGAACTAGAGATTTAACTGAGGACGTTATTTAGAATTTACGCAATTCGTGACTCCATGAGCTCATGATGCTGATCTCTGACTAAACTTGTATAATCCTCCCGCATCATCTTGATATCCAATCTCATGATGATATCTCCCGCGTTAGGCTGCACATGTGCCGACTCCTTCGTTCTATATTCCACTAGCCACCGTGACTGGAATTCCCGGGACCTCCACAGACTATCATAAAACCTACTAGCTCTCCCACCATTCGTCCCGAGGCGTCATATCAAGTACCCGACAAACGTTCTACGGGCGTAACTCACCAGTTTTATGCTTCTAGACTAAACGTCCGTCAGTTTCATCCAAACACTCTCTGATATTGGGTTTCACCGTTCCTGAGCTCACATGTACCGAGTTTGAAACTGACGGCTGAGGTTTAGCGGTTGATCATGATGAATCTGAGTGCCTCATACGCTTATGCTCCGGCGAACTTCCTCCGGTAGACAGCTCTAATACTGAAGTGAGGAGTGTTCTCTTACCAGTCAATGCATTGCGCCCTGATAAGACATCTCTCGTGATCTCAAGTAAATTCCATTGCTTGATGCTTCTCCAACTCTAACTCGTTAATGTGCATGCTAATCGCAAATCACACCCAACAAGAAGAAAGCTTGAGGTAAAATTGATCACGCTTTATTTTATTTCATATTTGCACCAAAGTGTCCAACTAGACTCTAACCTTAACCTCCTGCTCTGAGCCGTCTCTTCAACCTCTTCAACTTGCGCTGATTTGGAGTTCGACTGGCTGACAAGCTTTCCTCAATGTGAATGAATCACCTCCATGCAAACAGCACCTTGCATTCCTCCGACTGAGGCTTCGAATATGGCCATTAAGAGTAGTTTGCCATCAAACGCTGTTACAGAGTGAATACAGCCCTCAGTTGTGGTTTCTGAGTCCTTCGAGGCGCTACCCAATATAGCTTCTTTATGACATCCCAAGGTTCCTCTTGCATCACTTGTGTGTTCTTTGTGCTGCTCATAGGCCTCTCATAATATTGAGCCCCTCTTCTGGCTCGTCGGGGCTCTGGTGTGGTGCAGGCGCATCATCGGCTTGATGGGTATCTCTGTCAGGCGCATTATCAACTGGGTCGGCATCTCCTTCAGGCGCACCTCCTTCAGGCTCATCTCCTTCAGGCGCATCATCAACTGGGTCGGCATCTCCTTCAGGCGGATTGTCAGCTGGATGGGCATCTCCGCCAGGAGGAACGGGGTAAGTAGCCGGTAACCTGTTAAGGCCATGCGTCTGGGGGTACGGAACTGCCCAGAGGTTCCGGATTCTTTCATCATGCGCCTCAGGATTTTCATCATACACCCAGGGCTCCGGATTTCCTTCATCATCTGGCCCCCAGAATTCATCGATCGGAATGTGTGTCGATGGTCTGCTGTACGCCGTATCGCAACAAGTAAGCCTTGAACGAAGTCTTACGCTGTTGAAGTTCCCAACGGCGTCTCTTTCCACCACTATACGGTAGTTGTGACTGGGGTAGTTAACTCACAGTGGAGTCGAGGCCTCAGCTAATTCGTCTGCTATCTGCTCTGCCGCTTGCACCAGTGGGAGCCTTGTTTGGAGAAACTGTTGCGAAGATGTCTCATCATGCGTTGCGAGACTGTATGATATTTCGTAATTGCAGTTGTAGCACCTATCAGTGGGGACATATTCGGTTACTGAGTTCTGGCTGGGGTGAACACAGAGCACGCTGTTGCAGACGATGCATCGATACTCGTGGAAGTGCATTCGGCTCCACCACGGGAGAGGGCGCCAATTCATGATGAAATGACAGATAAGAGTTTGATAGTGAATAGTGTTGTTGTAATTGTCAATGAAGCGAGTGTTATTATTGCTGAGATGATTCGTGTAAGTGGAAGTAAAGTAAAGTACCTTGCCCTCCGTGCCTGGGGGCGATCCAAGGTATTTGACGAATCCATCATCTGTAGCTCTTTCCATTTGACTTATTGATTCCAAGATGCACTTGCCTAAGCTTCCTTTATCGAGGGAGACGTCGATTCCAGAGAAACCCAACATCTCTAAAATACTACCTTAGACAATTAAGCAAGCCTCAGGGGTAAGAAAACTTCTGTCATTAAGATAAGGTGCCAGAATTAACTGGTCTAAAGATCTACTTAAATATACTAGGATTACCTAAGCCTCTTCATCACTTAGGATAAAGGTCGTCGGTTTTCTTACCTCCCCTTGGTAAGGTACCTACCAGCACCATTGTAAAAGTGTAGGGTTTATTCACTGTATCCGTCAAAAACTAGTCTCAACATCTTGATACATAAAATCAGCGGCTCCCATTAAAGCTTTATATCTCTTAAGCAGCTTGGTAATTTAGTAATAAGGACTCCAAAGGTATGGTTGAAGGCATTCGCTTCGGTTCCCTGGGTTCGTTCCGTCAACACTTCTGTTGTCTTCATAAGACTGCATATATCTGCTTCACGACCGTCAACACAAAGAAACGTATCAAGAATCTGTCGAGATCATAAAATCTTGATAGCTCATCTATCGGCTGTAGTACCACGGCAAAGTTGAGCATACTCAAAGCCTTGAGACAAAGAATACTGGTCTCGAGAAACTGCCAGACTCTAGTGATGGTACTTCTAGGAGACTTGAGTGATCTTCACAACTCACTACGAGAAAAGACATGAATTGATAAACGTGAAATTCCACGGTTGTGTAAAGCTAAGTAAGTGTTACGATGGTAATACAAGGCAATGCAATCCGAAACTCCATTTCTCCAATCCAACCCACCGTCACCAAAGTATACATTCCCTTTCCTCATGGCATGCAAGCGATGAGACTGTCTGGTGTTGAAGCCAGACTCAAATGAAAATGCGGATGAAAGAGTAGCGAGCTAATGCACATGGCGAATTGCTAAGCAACTCAACACGCAACATACATGCAGAAACAAGGAGACCACTTGCACGAAACAGTCGATTCATCCAATACCGTACGAGCCTGATTGGAAAAGGGGCAAGAGACAAGCGACACCACGTGCACCAAGACACTACTGGCCCAGTTCAGGTTGTGATCCGAGGTTCGTGCGGTTGAGTTGGCCGGTTCACATCTCAACGCAACTCAACCACGCCACGACAAATCGCAAGTTTCAGGATGTACGTCATACCAAGAGATGAGCTGGCACCAGAAATTGCACATGTCATCAACGCATTAGTCGTGAGTTGTCAGTCCGCAAGCCAGTAGCAACATGATCGTGAAAGAGCCAGCAGAGGCGGCGGCAACTTCAAATGTTCGTGGAAGCATTCAGCATCGAGTCCAGGATCGCCTAAATGAATTCGAATGAGGTCATGGCAGGACAACCATGCACATCGCACCCGATATTGCACCTCAATATTAATGTTGTAAAGACAGCCCAGTCAAGTGATATGTCATCAGAGAAGTTGAGTCCAAGGGGTCCTCAAAAGATGGGAAAAGAAAACGGGTGATGTACAGTCGTAGGTCGTGTCAACGGGCTATGAGTGCAGAGAGGCGTCAAGAGCGTCAAAACATTGGCATGATATCAATCAAACCACCAGATAGCACCCTCGATCCGCGGCATTTGCGGATGAGAGCTCAATCAAGATCACCCAAGCACGAGCGAGCAGGCAGGACATCACTTATGCTCCAGGTGCAGGAGCACCAGAAGGGGGGGCACCTTGTCCGCCTTGCTGTTGTTGGTACATCAAGGATTGATACCACAGCGCAAGGTAATTTTGGTAACCACCATCTATGTTAATTAGCATTCAGCAAGGGCACAAGGACACAGCATATCAAGACTTACATTGGGCGTATGGATCGGATCCATCAGCTGGAGCTGGTTGGGGGGGCTGGTTAGTAGGGGCACTGGAGCCTTGTGGTTGAGAGTAGCTGGGCCTGTCATGATCTTGATGTCCACGGCCACCGCCTCCACCACCACGGGGGCCACTGCCTTTCTGGCGCTGTTCACATGTTAGCTGCGTAAATTGAGGTCTTCGTGTTAGGATGAGACTCACCACTGCATCCACCTTCTCGTCAATGGCAAGCTTAGCTCGCGCAATACTATCTCGCGAACCGATCAGGGCAATCTCCCTCTGAGTCTCACCGGGACCAGAAGATTGAGCAACGTTGATCTTGCATCCGGTGGTGTTTTGCATCTCCCGGATCGTCTCACCGCCCTTTCCTATGATCATACCTACCGCATCTGAAGGCACATATACAGCATCATTGATCTTGTCGGGGCCACCAGAACCTCCCGCATCCCTCTGAGGACCATCATGGCGGCCTCCAGGAGCTGCTCCTCCACCTCCCAACCTTTTGACAGGCGGCGGCGCGTCGCCTCGACTATCACTGTCGACAATCTCCATGATGAAATCCTTGGCGCGGGCGGCAGCTTCGCGCGTGCCGATGAGGTTGACAGGTCGTAATCCGTTCACACTCTTAGATTCGCCAACGATATTGATATGGCAGCCGGATCGCTCTTGAAGGTCCCGGATAGTTTCACCACCACGTCCAATGATCAGGCCAACAGTCCTATCAGGGACCATGATTTGCATGTGGTCCTCCCCTTCGCGTAGAGCCGCAGCACCGCCCTTGTTGGGGTCGCGAGGCTTTTCGGGGCGGTTAAGAGCGCCCATTCCGCTATCGTCAATAATACGGTTAATGGCATCCTTCACTTCAGCACGACGGTGCCGGGGCCCAGAGATCTTGCACAACCTGTGCGGACCACCATCGGTGGCGGCCAGAAACTGGACTCGGCAGTTGGATTCAGATTCTATGCGTCTAAGATTCTCTCCTTGTCTGCCAATAATGAGGCCTACAAGGCTTGAATCAATCTCAATGGTCTCCGAGTTGTCATCACCGCCTCTCAAGGGAGACCTCTCGCGTCCATTGCTTCCCCGAGGAGAGAAATTCCGACCACGGGGGCCTGGCGAATAAGAACGATCTCGACCATAGCCCCGACCATGCGAACCTCTGTCGCCGCCACGTCGCTCATCTCTGTACGGATTCACGCCATCGCGGAACTCATCGCGAACGGGTGATCGTGACCTTGAGCGGTTATATCCTCGATCAGGTCCTCGTGATTCGGAGGCATAGACAAGGGGTCGATCGTAGGATGTTACACCCTTTTCGGCGGCATAAGCCTTGGCTTGAGCAATCGCATCAGCAATACTCAAAGTTCCCGAGTTGACAGGTCGAATCGAGCTGAGGTCGAGGTTTCCGCTGGATGACGGCGCAGGGAGGCCATTGTAGCCAGGTGCACCATAGCTGCCGGAGTTTGGGGGGGGCGGCTGGTATGTAGCCGCAGGTTGCGCGGACGCAGGCGGGGGAGGGTATGCCTGGTTGGGAGCGCCGGGTGGTGTCTGGGTTGGGGTCCCTGTCGGCCGCTGCGACGCTGTGTGAACAAGTCAGTAAGCGCAGATTATGCAAAATGAGTTGTTCTGACATACCGAGTGCGGCCAGGATACTCTGGATATCAGGTTGAGGATTCGCCATTGTGCTGCGCTGCTAGTGGAGCTGAACAGGAGCCAGCACGAGCAAGGAGCTAGTTTTTCGTCGTGAGGATGAACCAGAGAATAGTGAATAGCTTGATGAAATTATGAGAAACTTGGAATTGAATTGTCTTGTAATTGATGTGTCCTAACCGCGACGAACAAATGCGACGAGTTTCGGAAGTTGGTATCGCAACGACTTGACGGATCCGCCGGTCACAATCTGAAGTCAGGATGAGATCGAGTCTTGTTGCGATGACCGAATACAAAGGCTTCAAGGATGTTGACAGATCGCCAATATATGTCTCGGGTCGCGTATCAAAGCTGATGCGATCGCAGTGGGTGTAATTAATAGTGTCGCGGGCAGCGATAGGGGCGATGTCTCGAAAGCGCAGATGAGATGAAGAGGGAGAAAGGAATCTGATTTGGAAGAATCAGGTTCATACAAGAGTGGATGACCCAAGCGCGAGGGTTCGGACCTCCACTACCTACAGTACCTAGACTCTAGTACCTGCAGTGTAGCGTGACTTGAGGCTAAACCTCGTTGGGAACTTAAGTGACATCCCTCCACTGCTCTTTAGAGTACAGACAAGACTGAGCGAATATTGAGCCGACACTTGATGGGCTTTTTTCGCACTAGGCTTTGTTCTGTATTTGTGTCGCCTGCCCTTGGCGTGCAGTAATTTTCTGCTACCCCATCTGCATTTTACTGTCTGTATCCTCGATTCGGTGCGCAGCCCAGCAGCCCTCGATGGAGCGAAACTCTTTTGCAATATGACTTGAACTGTATCCGCCAGGCAGCAGGCATATAAGCTTTCCTTATTAGGGCTCGAGGCACAACTTGCAAACTTATATATGATCTTACTCTGTGCATCTGTACCTCGATCAATTCAGTTTCCATTGTGACCCAATTATACAAATCGAAGTCATCAGACCTGGAGCTAGTCCTAGAAAGGCAAGCTTGCAACAACATTTGCCGCTGAATCCACAGCGGGGGTTACTGCACATTAAACAGCTTGTCCGGTGGAGTGAGCGGAAAAACAAGTCACCGCTTATCGCTCCAAGACTTTTCTTATCGCTGAAAAAAAGTTCTCGATTCAGTTGCTGCGAGACGATCGGTTGTACAGAATACCAACTTTACGCGCAAACAAGATGGATTTCGCCGGCAGCAAGAAACGCAAGTTCAAGGACGCCAATGGCGTCAAGGCTTCAAAGGAGAGGAAGTCTGTTACCGTTCCCGAAAAGAAGTCAAAGAAAGTCAAGCGCGCCGAACCCGAGCCCCGCGAAGAGCCCGAAGACGATTCTTCCAACGAGGAGGAGGCTTTGAAGGAGGACGGAGACGAGAGCGACGAGGCCGATGAGGATGCTGAAGACTCCAAGCCTGGAGAGGAAAATGAAGCGGAGGATGCCGAGGACAAGGCCGAGGACAACACAGATCTGCCTGATGGCGGAAAGCTCACATTACCTCCAGTTGCTGGAGCTGAGTCGCAATCCTTTGCGGAGCTGAATCTTTCCGAGAAGACCATGAAGGCCATCAATGAGATGAAGTTCACCAAGATGACTGAGATCCAGAGGAGAGGTATTCCTCCCTCACTGGCTGGTCGCGATGTTCTTGGTGCTGCCAAGACTGGTTCTGGAAAGACTCTGGCCTTCCTTATTCCTGTCATTGAGATGTTGAGCTCTCTGCGATTCAAGCCTCGCAACGGCACTGGTGTCATTGTTGTTTCCCCAACCCGCGAGTTGGCCCTCCAGATCTTTGGTGTTGCCCGAGAACTCATGGCCCACCACTCACAAACTTACGGTATTGTCATCGGAGGCGCAAACCGTCGCGCTGAGGCCGACAAGCTCGCCAAGGGTGTTAACCTACTTATTGCCACCCCTGGACGTCTGCTCGACCATCTGCAAAACACACCTTTCGTTTTCAAGAACCTGAAGTCCCTTGTTATTGATGAGGCGGATCGAATTCTTGAAATTGGTTTCGAGGACGAAATGCGACAGATTATCAAGATTCTCCCTAAGGAGGACCGACAGACAATGCTTTTCTCTGCTACTCAAACAACCAAGGTTGAGGATCTTGCCCGTATCTCGCTGCGTCCTGGTCCTCTGTACATCAACGTCGATGAGGAGAAGCAGTACAGTACTGTGGAGGGCCTGGAGCAGGGTTACGTTATCTGCGATGCCGAGAAGCGATTCAATCTTCTCTTCTCATTCCTCAAGCGCAACCTCAAGAAGAAGATCATTGTCTTCTTCAGTAGTTGTGCTTGTGTGAAATACCACGCCGAACTCCTCAACTATATCGATATTCCTGTTCTTGATCTCCACGGCAAACAGAAGCAGCAGAAGCGAACCAACACCTTTTTCGAGTTCTGCAATGCCAAGCAGGGTACTCTGATCTGCACTGACGTTGCCGCTCGTGGTCTCGATGTATGTGTCTAATCTGAATTACTGCATGGACAATTTACTAACCTGTAACAGATTCCTTCCGTTGACTGGATTGTCCAATTCGATCCTCCGGATGACCCCCGCGACTACATTCATCGTGTCGGTCGAACTGCCCGAGGCAGCAACACCAAGGGCCGATCTCTTCTGATCCTTCAGCCCAACGAGGTTGGCTTTTTGTCGCACCTCAAGGCCGCCCGTGTTCCCGTCGTAGAATATGATTTCCCCAAGATCATCAACATTCAGTCTCAACTCGAGAAGCTCATCAGTTCAAACTACTACTTGAACAAGAGTGCCAAGGATGGTTACCGCAGCTACCTTCACGCTTACGCCTCTCACTCGCTGCGCAGTGTTTTTGATATCAACAAGCTGGATCTGGCCAAGGTCGCCAAAAGCTTCGGCTTCACAGTACCACCTCGTGTTGACATCACCCTCGGTGCTAGCATGAGTAAGGACAAGAAGCATCAGGGACGCAGAGCATACGGTAGTCAGCCACGACAGGGCCAGGGTAACAAGTTCACCAGGTAGAACGGTACGGGAAGTGATAGATGAAAGAAGTAGTGGTCAGTCAAATTGACTGTCGGTGTATATGGGAGGCCTTCAGCACGGCGTTAGGTTTTGCAAAATGTAATGATGGTACCAAGCTACGGCAGGATCATAGACAGACCCTTTTGTTTCCAATCCTTTGCTAGGTGAATATTGAGACATACCCCCGAGGCGCAAGAAAACTTCTGACATCAAATCAAGGTGCCAAAAATATTTAGTCCCAGATCTACTAAACCTAACCTAAATTATGCTAGGCTTACCTAAGACTTTTTGCCACTTAGGATAGAGGTCCCAAGTTTTGTTGCCTCCCCTTGCATCCCTCATAGCGAGATTGTGTAATTCTTGGACATGTTAAATTTGCTTACAAGCTATGTCCTATAAAAAGGCACCCGTCAGGTGGTGACAAATTGAGTAGCATGATCTCGCAGTTGAGCCCAGATTATCAGCTATGGACTCCACAGAGCTTTCAATTTTTAGTAGGGATCAAATGGGCTCCGAACTGATGTTAAGGAATGAATGGATGGAATTCATGTGTTTTTTAGTGCTGAGGCCTTTCCAGTTGTTCTGCCATCTCTAACAGTACTCTCGTCAGATATGTTCCGAGGGCAATTTGATTCACCAATGAAACTGGCTGTGTTTAATAGGTTGGTGGATATTTAGGAACCCGCGGACCGAGGATCGATCGACAATGTCATTCAGGGACGTTGCAGCGAGATCTTTGAGTTTTCAAGATGCTTAATCAAGCCATCAAAAGTGGCATTGCCCACCAACACCAGGGCCAGAAGTGAAATGCCTCATACGATTTAACGTTGGTTGCTTTACCCGTCTAGTCTCAGTCTCAGTCTAAATAAATAGACCTCGTATTGAATCGGAACCGGGGGTCTCGGCATGCTCCAAGTGCAACATCTACCACACCCACGCGGCCATTGGTCAAAGCCGCGTCACGAGCTTCATTCCCTTCTCCCTTTGGGGACAGAGTCCGCGTCATGTCCTTTTTAGCTGTTGAGGCTCAGTTGCTTCCATTCTTCCTTAGACATCACATAACTATTCGTGTGTCCCAATTTTTGTTTGCTTGTCAAAATCTCACACAACCTTAATAAAGTTGACTGACTATAAGTTGAACTAACTGAGCTGGGCCGAAGCTGAACGGAAGCTGACCTGACGGCGTAACCACCCTCGCAACAATCTGGCGCATTTAAACAACACTTGTCCTTTGCGATTGACTCACAATTTATCCCTCTTTCATTGGATTCGAAGAGCAACAAAAGGCAGAAGCCTGGCATGATCTCGAGTCCGACATACCATCTCATCCAACTCTCAACATTGCAAAACTAAACAATTCACTACGAAACTCAACATCCTCCCAAAAAGAGATAAAATCTCAACCGAACAGCATAAAATGTGTACCAAGACGTTAATCGAGCACAAGTGCGGACATCGTGTTCTGCGTGGCAACACAAGATGTTACAGAGAGGATTGTCCAGGAAGAAAAGAAGATATCACCAAAGTTGACGACGAATGCGCGCAGTGTGAAAACAAGCCCGGTCGATTCAAGTCCTCTCGATGGTGCTCTGTTGGCTGCTGCGTTTGCCAATGAAGGGAGGGAGGGAGGATCGAGAGAAAATCGTTGGATAATTCGGAACAACACGGGTTTGAATTTGGAGCCTGGAGTATGGAGAGGCTATTTTCTTGGAAAACCAGTTACTTGGAGTTTATGGTGCTTTTGGATTTACTCTTTACGACCCGGGAAATTCTATATCTTGCAAGCATTATGATGGCATTCTAGCATGTTTCTGTGAGGTCGATCATGCAGTCATGTCCTTAGGAGGATGTGAGTGGACGACAGATTGCACAGGATCTGAGACATTAGGCTCAATTGACATTTCTTAAACAGATATTTTAATTGAATACTGGCACAGATCATGCAAGGAACAGATATTACGAGACCGACGTCCACTTATTCTCGATTGCAGATTTCAAAGAGCTACTGTCACAACTGACAAGTGGACTTGAAGAGACGGGATGGAACTGAACTGGATTGGATGGCTGTCAATTAAGAATTGCCCTGGGCTTGAGGTGGGCAGCACATGGCGGATGTGCAGTCAAGCCCCGCCGTTGACGGCTTGAGAGCCCGGGTATTTGAGTGAGCGACAGGGGTACAGGGGCACAGTTTACAGGGTCTGTCAGTTCTCCAGATTCCAAGTCGAGAGTCTAGAGCTCACGAGGGCTCTACCGACAGGCAGACTCAGTGAAAGGCTGTCAATCCTTTGCTCTAGCGGTTCATCGGCCCAACACCAACCCCCAAACCCCCTCCAGCATGGATTGAACCCCAGGGATATTCGTCGATTAAACAAGGAAAGGTCCATCTGATCCACCGTTAAAGATTGGTTCTCTCACCCTGTTCGTGGCATGTCCTTACTCGGCGTCATGTCCGTCGCCAACTAAGTCAAGGTACGTACATACTTTGCCATGAGGTCGGGGCACCTCCACTTTCAAGCTTCCCCATCCCGCATTCCGCAATCATCACGACCGACCATCTTCCACTACCACTACGCACAGCATTAAGACAGCCCCAACTTAGGCACTCAATTCAGACCACAGACTACCTAATACTACTTCTTTCCACTTCTCCCCGTGGTCGCGTCTTTCTGCGCCTTCCCGTCGCTTGTGCTACCTGTCTTCCCGTTGCTTGCGCATGCTTCAGTAAGCTAAGTACTTAGCTATTCAAGTCATGGCTAAGAAGGCACGCCAGAGAATCAGTTATGGTGAGACTTCATCCCCAACCGCTCTGAACGCCCCAACAACCCCGCTTGTTGAACAATGCTCTCTTGCATGCGCTCAGCTTCGGATCAGTTGCTGACACAGGTATAGTCCTCGAAAATGCCAAATCTTCTGAAGGCGGTCATCGTCTAGGTGTCAATGGCCTCGCCGTCGACAACGACAATGCGATTCTGTGAGCCCTTTCACACCGACACCCTCGGTCCGATCCGTGCTGCTCTAACATCACCTTATTCAGATACTCAGGTGGCCGAGATGGCATAGTATGCGCTTGGGATCTGAACCTCGACCTCAAAAGCCGCAGCGATGTTACCGACCCGACGCCTGCCAATTCCGAAGACAAGAAGCCGAAGCACACGACCAAGTTCCGCGCTCAGACCCATGCCCATATGCACTGGATCAACGACATTGCCCTCGCTCAAAACAATACTGCCCTCGTATCTGGCTCATCTGACCTTACAGTAAAGGTTTGGCGACCGTATTCCGAAGAGGACAAAAACCGCACCGAGACGATAGGCGAACATGCTGATTATGTCAAATGTGTTACAACCCCGCCCCCAGATATGGGCGCAAACTGGGTCGCATCTGGTGGTCTAGACCGCAAAATATGCTTATGGGATCTCAATGGCGCTGGGAAAACACTCGAGATTGACGTACAGGGTGAAGAAATTGCTGAGAAAGGTTCTGTTTATGCCCTTCGTGTGGGGAGAAATATCATGGCGAGTGGTGGTCCCGAGAAGACGGTGCGCTTGTACGATCCCCGAACTGGTGATAAGGTTTCAAAGCTCGTTGGTCATGTCGACAATATCCGTGCTATTCTTATAGACGATGCTGGCGACACGATTTTGAGTGCCAGTGCCGACAAAACGGTCAAAATGTGGAGCATCAAGAACGGTCGATGCATGTATACATTCTCCATGCACGATGAGAGTGTTTGGTCACTGTTCTCAGATGATCCGAGCCTGGGTGTATTCTACAGCTCTGATCGCTCGGGTTTGGTCGCCAAAACAGATGTGCGCGGTAGCCTTGAGGATATGGACGATGGCCTGAGTCTTGCTGTGGCGCATGAGCATATAGGAGTGGGGAAGGTTGTCGCAGCTGGAGGTCACATCTGGACAGCAACGAATAGGTCATCAATTAATCGATGGGAGGACGTTGACACGGGCACCAACATCCAGCTTCCGGAGTCTGCTCGACACCACAGAGCTACATCGAATGCTTCTAGCAGACCCCACGAGACTTCTCCGGCTACTACTAACGGAATTGCAAAGAAGGAGATCCCAGCTGAGTCCATCTTGCGTATCTCTGCAGCTGCTTCCTTCCCTGCGCGATCTGGTCCAGATCCCGATTCTGCCACTATCACGGATGCTACAGCACGGAAGGGGTCCGAAGCCATTATAGACTCTTCAGAGCCCGAAATCAAACCCATCCATGCAGTGGCTGAGGAAACGATTGAGGGACAATTCGGATTGCTCAAGCATAGGCTACTCAACGATAGGAGGCGTGTGTTGACGTCAGACACCGCTGGCGACGTATTACTATGGGATTTGATCCAGGTTTGTCTGACTTATTCTGAGCATGGATGCAGCTGACCTTTTCAGTGTAAACCCATTAAAAGTTTTGGCAAACAGCATTTGGAGGATGTGGAGCATCTCGTCAACACTGTTGAGGCCGTGGCTCCTTGGTGCTCTATCGATCTCAGCTCAGGAAATCTTACTGTGGTTCTAGAGCCATTTAATTGTTTCGATGCTGAAGTATATGCAGACGAGCTAGATTTGCCAGATAACATAGAATTTCGAGAGGACCAGAGAAGTAAGTGCGCTTTTGATGACTGCAAGGACACAGCTAACCCGATTCCAGTCAGCCTTGGAAAATGGATCCTTAGGTATCTCTTTGCCGATCTCATTGATGAAGAGATCAGAAGAGATGAGGCACACCGTCAGAAACTCAATGAGGGTCTTGAGGCGAGGCAGATTGCCAGTGGAGGAACTACTGAAGCTGCTCCATTATCGATATCATTACCAAAGTCAGCCATCCCGGACTGGGATAACGCAGACCAGGTTACTCCAAAGCCCAATCTCTATCCCAATACTCCAGGTCTAGGCATTGGTTTGGCAACACCTGGTCCAAGCATTATGTCAGGTCCAAACAGCTTGCCTGATGTTCCTGAAAACGCGGCCACAAGTCCAATGACTCCTATAGAAAAGAGAACCTCGCATGTCAGCCGCCCTTCAACGGAGAAGGAAGACTACTTCACAAGCCCCCTACAACTGCTCGAATCCGCAGTCAAGGCAGCAAGCATGGTGTCAACCCCCACGCAGAACGAGGCGGACTCCAAGAAGTCTATGGATGGTGACAAAGAGAAGGATAAAGATAAGGACAAGGCGGACAGTGCAAAGTCCCCAAGCACACCATTTGGCAAGAAGAAGTTTAGGATGACTTTTGGCACCAAGAAGCTTTCAAGGTCAGCATCTCAGGCCACCACAGAGAAGCCTGCGATTGTGGAGGAAAAGACAGAAGAGTCCGAGTCTTCATCTGTGCATGAAAAGGAGAAGGAGGTTGATGACAGTTTCTTTGGTACGATTCAGAAGATCCACCAGGAATACGAGCGGCAACTAGCCGACAACCCTGACAAGCCGGTCGAGTCACGAGTGGTACCCAGTTTGCCTAGTGATACACCCGTCCTGAAGCTCCCGCCAGGAACTAAGGTGGTTATTCAAGAAGAGACCACAGGTGGCAGCGCCAACTTGTACCAGGGCACCGTCCAGGACGTTGGCAAGGATGCAGATCTTATCGAACAGAAGGCTCCCATGTGGCTGGGTGATGTTCTTCTTCAAAACACACTCCCCTTCAAAGAACCTGTAAAGGTTTCGTTTGTCTTGTATCCGATGGACGACACTCTCCCAGCTATTGCTTCAGCCGATGGAAACAACAGGCTCAATGCCAACCGCATGCTTCGAGTCAAAAAGATCCTCTCATATGTTGCAGAAAGGATTGAGCCTCCACTTGAGGAGCCCGAGGAGAGCCCTATGAAGCCAGAGGAGTATTTAGAACTGTACTGCAACGAACAGGTAATGATCTCTTCTTTAACTCATGGTACGATCACGGGCAATTACACTTGCTGACATTTATCCAGTTACTTTCCCCGGCTACGACACTGGCCACTCTCCGGACTCATCTGTGGAAGGGGGGTAATGATATTGTCCTTCATTACAAGGCCAATGGCAAAAAGGAGATTCGACCATTCCCTCCGCCTCCAGAGCCTAAGCCTGCTGAGCCCGAAGAAACTCAAGACGGCGCTGCAGCTGAAGAGGCAAATACTAATGGTCAAGTTCCTACTCAGCCTCAAGCCCAAGCCCAAGCCAGCTGAGTTAAGACAACTCCCGGTTTACACGTTGAATGAGAAGATGAGAAGATCCCGAGACTCTTCAATCCGTTGTTTGTTGTCGTGTACCAGAAGGTGGACTTTTGTCACCAGCGAGTCCATTTATCGTATGTAGATTTGTACATAGGTCAGATGCCGTCAAGGCGTATATACCATTTGTGAGAAGTTAAGCCTCTCTATTTCTTTCGGAACGCCCGTCTCTTGACTCCTTGCTCCTTGCTCCATGTTTTACATCGTACAATTCCGCCCGTTTTGTTGATTTCTTATATCGCTTCCCATTATCATACAACGCCGTTCATGGTGTTAATAGCCCATTGATAGCTTCCCAGGAAAATTGCGCCTCCAATAGAAATCCATGTAACTCGTGGTGCTACACCAGCAAAGAAAGCTCTGCTGCCCTCCTCGCGCAATATCCGACCAAATATGTCCGATACTGAAACACTCTCCTTCGATAGCATGACTCTCGTTTTGAGGACATCAAGCGGCGTCGTCAGTGCCGCAGATAATCCACCAGCCATGCTTCCATAGAGAGCACTCTCAGCACCAGTGACCTCGCGACCACCACGGCGGCGTCGTCCCCAGGACTTCATAGCCTCCCATAGCGGGAACTGGATCACAGTAAATGGCACCTCGCGGAAGACGGTGATTCCCCAACCGCGATAGAGCTCTCTCCACATAGGAACAAATCCATGGCTCGAGTACCGCGACAGGATGGCCCGCAGGGCAGCAGCCGAGGAACCACCATGATGACCCGCCTGCGCACGCTGCTTGACAACCTCGGTCGGCACACGAACGGCGCAAGCTGCCACCTCACCCGCGCTAGCAGCTGCCATATGTGTAAGAGGAGCCTTCCATCCTGGCGCAGAAGTATTGTCCTTGTCAGCCAGGAAGCCCTTTACGCCCTCATATGTGCAGAAGAAGAACGCAGCACCTGGCGCAGAACCGACAAGCGCAGAACCTATACCACGATAAATACCGTTGAAACCGCCGGAGGGAAAGAAACCGGCCGAGGACTGAAGACGGGTCTTGAGTGTGTCGAGAGGGAAGAGAGAGAGATCGACGGTTGTACCAGCGAGGGCACCTGCGAGGAGGGCGGATTGGAAGGTTGGAGGGTTTGCGGACATGTTTTTGAAGGCGGGTAAGGGTCCTTGGTGTATAGATTGGTGGAGAGAACGTCCTAGGGAGAATCAATGGGCTGGACGAGGCCCGAGGAGGAAAAGAGAGATATTAGAAGCCTCGGAGGTTTAAACCGACCGAGACCGGCGAAATAATAGAATGGAGGAGCTTGAACTTTGGGGCTTATCGATAAGGTGAGCTTAGAGGGGCGCAGAGCTTACCCTGTAGTGCAGGACTTGAGAAGATGTCAACACTTCGCAGGAGGCAGCTTCTATTTAATAGAGAATAAAAGCAGAAGAATTGGTCAATTTATTGCGTGTGAGGGCAGTTAAGGGATTTATGTGTGAATTCAAAGTCCATATTATCATTTGAGGTGAGCACGACAGTTTTATTCCCAACCCGAGTTATACAACGTCACCCTGAGACATGCAAGCTACGGTCGCCGACAGGAATACATAATGTCCGAGTTAGGAAAACACTCTCACATACATGTGGAAGTAGCAAGATGCTAAGCTATATCAGTAGCTCATTAGCAGAGGCTGATTGGATCATACTTGTAAAAGAGGAGGTTGGGACGAATACACATAAACAAGACAGAACTCAAAGGCATTATCATTATGGATAGTTTTCATTAATAACTATTTTGCAGAGACATTCCAGTCTATCTGGCAATACCATAACTCCCAAACCAACTGATCAAATCGCCAATTCATAACAGTTCTTTACATGTTATCCCGTGTGCTGGTACCGGCCTTGTGAGTCTCCTCAGCAGCCTTCTTGGTTCGCTCTTGGAGGTTCTTAATATCCTTGGCAGGATCAATGTCCGATCGGTCTGCCTTGACGGCCTCCTCGCTGTCTGAGGCGAGCTCAGGCTTCCAGTGGCCGCTGCCCTCCTTCTGCTTCCTGAGGGAGTCTTGCTTGTGCTTGTCGTAGTCGACGTCGGTTTCTGGGGTGTGTTAGACGCGTCCAATTGGGTTGTGAGAGACTCAAACTTACGGGTAGATGACTCCTTGAGACCGAGACGTGTTGATGTAGTAAAGAAACCTCGTCCGAGGATGATCTTGCTGGTGTGCGCAGTGCGCAGGGCCATCATGGATCGAGCTGACATCATTTTGTTGGTATAAAGGTTACGTGATGATTCGTATGGGAGAGTGAAACTTTAATGTCGAGAAATCGAGAGACACGAAGGATTCGATACAGAGATGAAAGAGGAAAAGAAAAGAAAGGAACAGCTGCAGGGGAAAAGATCAGTTCACGAGCTTAATACTGTTCTTCTCGGGTACGGTATTGACCATTTGCGGGAAAGTGACGTCACGAGCATCATCACTTTGAAGAATCTCTCCTTCTCCTTCCTTTACTCCTTGAAATGAAGACGGCATGCGTTCATTCCCCACTCAAGCCCATGCTACCCCGATTTAGGTAATGGAGCTGTTTTTAAATTCTCTTCCGTTACCGAGGATCCAATGCAAATGCCATGATTTTTAAGGAGGGCCCAATTGCGTGGCTGTGGTTGATAATGAGACGCTGCACGGACTGTGGTAGCTATCACCGCGGAGTTATCATGATGTGGGGTCATTGAGGCTACGGCTACAGCTACAGCTATGAGCTGAACTTGACATCTGAGAAGCTTTGCAAATGGCTGCTATGAATAAACAGAAATTAGAAATGCCTGTCAAAAAATCCATACTCACTGGTCCAGAAGCAATGGCACTCAGCAAATCAACGGTCACCCATTAGTGGCCACCACAATTCAACAAATCGCTCATGTCGTAGCTACACCATCATTTCTCGTCAGGCATCATCACAACTCATCGTCACACCTGAGATCGCTCACTCTAAGCCATATCGTGTCACAGTCACAAATTGAAATAGGCAAGTATTTGAACATTCGTATATTCTCGTCTCGCAGCGCTGAAGCCGCGTTGTCGCAACCAGACAGCGCCAATACCCAGTTAACAATAGCCACACATGCAGTCTACCGCTGCATTGCAAAACCAGGCTCGAGGGCCTCCCAAATCCCAAAAATCTCTTTGAATCTGATCATGACATGTATCCCAGGCCCCCTGAACACTCCAGATGCTTGCCGAGGCGAGACAAAATATTGTAAAAGAAGCCCGTCCAACCAAGACATGGGCAAACCAAACAACGCTCCAAAGTATAAAGCTACTCCGGTCCCAAAAACACTAGGGTAGGCCAGCACCAGCTATGGCGCTCAGGCCTAAACCATGAACAAGAAAACAAAAAGAGGACAAATATATAGGCCGTCCCAAGATGATACAAAGAAAAGAATGGGCAAGGGTGAACCTTTTTCGTTCCCGTTCATTGCAGCAGCGGGACAACACCAAAAATTCGACCAACTCCCCGTAATTTCCCAGATTTCCGTCCCGTAAAGGGATATCAATTGTCGCAAAAACACCGTTCGTCTCGATCCTGACCACCGCCCAAAGATATTTCCAAGATGCGACCGATCAAATAACACCGATAAAGACCCCGCTTGCGAAAAGCACTCCTTTCTATGTTGTTCTTTTTCTCTTGTTGACTTCATAACCCATAACCGCGATGAGAGAAGACATTTTGGTATGAATGGGAAGGCCAACCCATGCCTCCCATGTAAAATGAAAACAGTTGATGCCGAGAAAATCCTATTATTGTGCCGCCAAACACCGATGCAATGTCGTCTTAAAATGCAGAAAACGCCCGTTCGTGTCTTGTAGCCCCATCTTGCGAGGCGGACACCCAACCCTAGGTATTTGATTTGTTGCAAAAATAACAAAGTAACCAAGCCGAAAATGGTATCGTTCTTTATCATGCCGTGCCAGTATTATCCTCATAAACTTGTCGGTGAAACAAGAGGTATGATGATTAGGGGATGTTTATACAGGGGTGATAGTAAAAGTGATGGTTGTCGAAATTGTTGTCGCCAACAGTGGGGTCAATCGCGTCAAGTGATTGGCCTCAAAAGCTTAAGAGGAAACCAGCCCAGTTGATAAGAGGATGCCAAGATCAAGTCTCGATAGGTCAATATGCCCCCCCCCCCCCCCAAGATGAACAGCTGCCAAGAACGAACGGTTGTAATTACAGTTCAAGGTGCACCGCCGGTGATGCGATACACTGGTCAACCCATGCGAGTGCATGAGTAGCGACCTGGTGCGGCTTACCACCGACGCATCGACTGTTGCATCCTGCCAGGTGACACTGACTGAGGAGGGCTCGACATGGTAATGCCAGTAGCGGGGTTGATGATGGGAATGGCATTGCGACCGCGGGTGGCGGAGGGCTGGTGAAGCTTCATGCTGGGCTGTTGCTGGTAGGCGGGAGGAATGAAGGCAGGAGATGTTGAGTTGAGAGAGAAGCCAGGAGCAACAGTGTTGGGGTGTTGCGTGGGGGAAGAGTCGGGAGAGTTGCTGGCTAATGAGGAACGCTCAGATGCGCTTGAGATGGAGACCAACTGCGAACAACAGGTCAGATTGATGCGCCGACATACACAGTGACGGGATAACTCACGTCAGTCTCGGTCAACAGACCAGGACAGAACTCCATGTCATCTTCAAGGTCGAAGGATCGACTGGTCTCGAACTTGGTTCGGAAGGCTGTGAGGGAAGCAGTCTCGTTGAGTTCCTTCATGCTACGGACACCGCGGAACTGGCGTTGAGCTTGTTGGGACACAGAAAGACGGGGAGCTCTGCGATTTCGGCCACCATGGTGGTTGTGCGACACGGGGGCGGGGTGCGCTGGGTGGGCGTTGTAATGGTAGTATGCAGACATGATGTGAGTCGCGGTTGTGCGTGCGTGTCGGAGTTGGTGCGGGATTAATTGAAGCAAGTAAACACAAACAAGAAATTGAAAGTGTTTATGAGTCGTCGATCTAGGTAGTCGTGGTAGACAAGATCCAAAAAGTCGAAGAATAGTTACTGGTGAAGTGTAGTAGCGGTTGAGTTGTAGAGGAGAGTAGAGTGAGGTTGTTGGTTGATGTAGATTTTTGGGTGACGGATGAAGAGAGTTGAATTGTGGGAGAATGGATAGCGAAGCGAGGCGAGGTACGAGGGGAGGGGCGGAATGGGAGTGGGAAGGTGACGGGCTCTGATAAGTAAAATAAATGGAAAATGGAAAGTGGACAGGCAGATGCAGGACGCAGGATACCTTACACCGGGGACGGCGGGCGATGTGAGTCTGCTGGTTGGGGACACTGTGAGCACTGTGAATCCGCTAGTATCCACAGTGTCCATACATTGCTCCACATGAAGCGCCTGCCGAACCAGGAGATGAGGGTGGGACCCGATTCTGGCAAATCACGCCTTGCAGACGGTGGCCAGGACGTCTTTGCCACTTTGTTATGATTGGTATAGTGGAGGGATAGCGCGTGCCACAGTGTAATCTTGGTGGCATGCTGCTAGGCCATCCCTGTCTATCCGGGTAGGGATGTTTGACGACGGCACAGTTTTCGAGACAGAGACATACACAGTACGACCGGCGTGTTCCAAGAGCTAGACAGCACACCTATCTGCTAAGGGGCTGAGTTCACGCTACTTGTCCTATTCTAGGTTCACCTGCACCCATGGCGGTATCCGAAACTCAGCGCCTACCCATCCCGGGTGGAGGCTATTGCATCCACACACGTCCCAAGCCCAGTGTCAAATCGCTGTTGGCCCTCTCGGGGTTCCCATTCCAGCCTTTGTCAAGTGACTTTTTGCTCTCTCAGCTTTGTCCCTGCTGGACCTGGCGCTGGTTCCAAACTTGGATCGTGAGAGAGGCCCTGGAGCCCTGCTAGTCTAGCGTCTGTTCGTTCTTCTTTTCTTTCTGTCAAGCTCAGGCTTGGGGACCAGGGGTGCGCATTGCTCATCAGGTGAGTGACGAAGTGACGGAATCTCTCTACTGCACACATTACTCTACCGCACAGTGAGGAGCTCAGAGGGACGCAGACGCAGACGCAAACGCAGTCTCAGTCTAAGTCTCAGGCACCATCTTGACCGCGTGCTCTCCCACTCTGCCACTGCAATTCCCCTGTGCTAGCGCAGAAAAGCCCCTTTCTGTCCGTCCCCTTCAGGGCTCTCGCAGCCGTAATTAGGCGCTATGCCCTGCTGCAGCATGCTAATCTTGTCAATTGATTGGATTGCGCGCCAACTTGTTTGTTGACATGCTGAAATTGTTATTATCCACTGCTTTCGTGATGATGAAATGAAGGAAGGCAAGGGAATTGCGTTTCTCATCTGCGACGTTGGATGCCCCGCAGCCTTTCATTACCACGGCACACATATCTGGTGCATTGGGGTGGTCGAGGCATTGTATCATTAGATACTGGATTTCTGTTTGTTCCAACGGGTATCCACGTCCCCCAGGACCAGGTGAAGTAAGGTGAGGTGCAGTTAAGTTCAAGTGCGTGCAGTGCCGAAGAGGCCCCAGTCGCCAAACGGGCAGTCAAATCGACCATGACCATCGCGGGACGGGAAGGGAAGAGCAGGGTAGGGCTTCGAGGCTGGTGAGCGAACGATTGAACGAACGTTAGGGGGACGGCGACGGACTCTGATGGGTTGACCAGGTTGGTTCAGGTGGGTTGGCGGGATGGCGGTGATGGACGGTACCTTGCGAGGCAGTGAGCACTAGGCTCAAAGTTCTATCATGGCACTGTGCATGACCGTGTATGGAGCCATTACTGACCACCAGCGCAGAATGAGGGAGGGTTGGTGAGGCCTATGACTGGGCGGCCTCGAGACCCTTCCATGACCCTGTCCTCAATGGTTCTGGACATGGATACGTTGGAAACGTGGCGGGCTGGCCTGCGTCTTCACTGAACAATGAGTTTATTGCACTGTGCTATTCTGTCATGGCCCCTCCCGTCTGCAGATCGCACGTATCCCTTTCTCGTCTGTTGTTTTGTTGTGTGTTGTGCCCTGGACAGCCGCCGAATGAGAAGCTGTTGATAATTGACACTGTTTCCCCAATGGTCGAACCACTATCAAAACAGTCTCAAGGGTTCTCCGGTGCTAAATATCGGTGCTAAATATCGCCACGAGAGGCAAAATGAATGAGAACAAGTCACCATTGTCTCTGGCTTCTGGAAGGCCTCTGACGTGTGTGACGTTGATCTGGATTATTCTCGACTTTAGGGTAGTGTCTTGAGACACAACGGAGCCCAGACCCAGACCATCTTCGACACCAACCTCGTCTGAAATGAGAGGTTGACAAGTCCAGTTGTGGTAACCTGCAAAACACTGTGGCGTTTGTGCTTGGCCTTGAAGGGTAAACTCACCCACACACAACACAACCCCAGCCCCAAACCCCAACCCACGACTTCTGGCTGCAGCTTCTATGTATTCTGTATGCATCTAGTGCACTGTATGTACGGTTAACTCGCCCTGTCCGAAGACTGTACTTGGCGAGACACACTCCACGCAACCCTCACGCAGGAACTCTTTGTCGGCCACTACGGTTGCAGCACCTTTGCGGGCGTCTAAATCGAGTCGTCGACAACAAAGACCGTTGATAACTGTGGGCATCTTGTTAATAACGGCGAGTTTGTGCATCGTGTGTTACAGAATCTAAACCGGTAGACACAGCACGATGGTTGACAAGATCGTCGTGAAGCGTGAGCATTGACCATAAGCAAGCCTGGGCATAGCAAGTGACGACGGCGGCAAAACATACAACCCAGTAGGGTAGGTTAATTCGATGTTTGGTTATGCATATTGCCTATCGTTTCATCATTTCTAGAGGTCGTCTTGCCGCCAGCCTCATCTTATCTTACCAGACGGGTTCTCAATATTCAGGGAGACCCTACAGTATGCACCACACCATTTCATTGCCGATGGAAGGTTGCTGGATGGAAGATTGATTATCTTTGGTCCTTGATGAGTGATAACTGCCACTGCCACTGGCTCTTGCGCAATCCAGCCTCTCGATCTCGGTTAGATCGTTGTTGGACTTTGATCAAAGCTGGCACCCTGCCGCACCGTCCAAGTGTTTCATCAGGCTCTTCTGAGAATCCCTCCAGGGCTCTCTTCTCTTGTGTCATTTGCCAGGCCACCATGCGGGGAATGGGCAGGTCTATTTTGAGCGGGCTGTGAAGGCCTGCTAGCGGAGGTCTAAACCTGCTCTTGTTCGTCTTGCTCATTTTCGGTTGGGAGGGATGTGATGTGATGTGATGTGATGCTTGGTCTCTGGGCTTCGCCTACGCCGATCACTTCAACGTACGTGGTGGGTGGTGGTCCCTTCAATGAATTCCTGTTCCTGGAGAAAGGGTCCAAGTCCCATCCCGAAAAGAATTCGAGGCACTCGACCGAATGCGTGATGCTTTGCAGCTTCGGGTTCCTAGCGCAAAGTCTACGGTAATTCTAGACGAGTCATAACAAACAGAGTAGTAAACAACCGTAAAGTTAAAATTGACAGTCCAAACTCTCTGTGAGCGGGGGAGGATTGGCTGAACCATAACATACCCTGAAGGGTCCTGGAGACAAAAGACGCTGTCGCATCTGTGCCCTGGTAGAATCCCTGTACAGTATGAACCCATACCTACCTAGATTATCGGCATTCATCAGAGTCACCTTTCACTGAATCAAGTGAATCATTAGATTCAGAGAGAATAATAGACATTTCGACGTAAAGGGAAAAGTCAACAAAATGCTACATTTCTCAAAAGCATTGTTAGAAGCCGTTTGTCTCTCCCTAGCTCTCCTCCTCGTCTGCCCACATTGACGCAATCAGCCATCCCTAGTCGCACGACCCATTCCTCGAGCTAACAATCTCAACAATCGATAATAGACCGCATGCATCTAATCATTCAATGAATTGATGGTCAACATGTCTATGACGGGTTGTCAACCCCCTTCAATATCATGAGACAAGGCGATTATATCTGATGCATACGGCGTGCCATATCCTATAGCCCATATTCCCATCGCCACACCGCTAGTTCTCACAGACGATGGATGGCCTGTTTCTTTCTCGTCGGCTAAGGCGCTTTTCTTCGGCGGGTGACTTGATGTCTCACTTTGCGGAGAACAAAGGAACTCTCTTCTCTGAGAGTCCGAGCTCTCAGCCCAGACCGCGCCACCCCTTGCTTCAAATGCGAGTCACCCCGCGCGCCACACTTTGCGGAGAAAACGGCGACGTCAGTCCCGGCCGAAAGCCTCAGTTCTGATTCGTCCTTTGCTTCAACAACCAAAATTGACTTCCTCAACATCACGATATACAGATCGTGGACATTTTAAAACAAAGCCAGCATGCTTTTGAATGTAATACTTAGATGAAATATGTACTCTTGTCCAGAAACTAAAGTCCAAACTGGTGTAATTGGGAACACAGCCGGGTCTTACTCGCTTCCAGCGAGCCCTTCGGGGGACGGTAGATCCAGGTTCGAATCCTGGGATTGGAATGTACTTATTTAATTCTTTTTTCTTGCTATTCTTTAATCATGAACAGACACCAGCAGTACCTGTCAATAATCTGTGTTCGCCAAGCATTCTTTTACATAATTAATGTATTATATCCTACTAAGTATATAAGAAGGGGCGAGTAACTAAAATAATAAATACAGCCCGCAGGGGTCACGACTTTAAATTCTAGATGTCAAGTCTGGCAGGGAATAGAAAACAACCCCAGAAATGACCACTCAGGCCTCCGATGTTGGGGAGTATGGATGGTCTGGAAACTAAGTCACTCAAACACAAGGCAAGAACTTGATGGGATCCCGTATTCTCTAGGTGTGGTCGTATGTGCTTGGAGCCTTCACTCGTACGGTAGATGAGGTTGCAAGACGACGACAACATGTTATTTCATGATTAAGGCCGAAGCCTGGTGAATGACTGAACCACAAGAGAGCTATAGAACCTGTAGTCATGAACATCATAACGTAGAAAAAACCACTGATCAAGGTTTCGACAATTCTGGCTAAACGGTGTCCGATGTCTTGGTCCAAGATCACGAGAGATAGAACTTAAAAGAAAAAAGGACTGGTTTTGTTGAGACACTGTACATATTACCTTTTGAGGCTATGGTATTGCCTACGCCATGATGAGCCTCAACCTAGAGCTTAATAAACTCCATGGAAGAAATCGAAGCCATCATTCCATGCATTCGTATGCTCTCAACATTTCGCTTGGGAGAAACTTGGGATCTCCAGGAAATTCCAGCCACCCCGGGATACTAGCCAGGATATGCAGTTGTGTTTTCATCATAAACAGCCCTCGATGTATCAGCTGATCCAGCACTGCCTCACCACGACCTCGGAGGTTGTAAGTGAATCGCCAGAGAGATTATCATGGAAGATCGAGAACATGTATGTTCCGGACCGCTTCGGCCTCTTCAGACACGGCTCACATCCCCTGCAGGTAGCGCAGCTCGAAAAGGCCGTGATATGTGCTGCAATTCTTGCATGGCTTAGGTGTTCAGAGACTGCCTTTATATATCTCTGGTGTTAGTTGCGAGTACGAGTTGGAAGCTTGCCTATTTTACCTTCTTCGTAGCTTCTTAGAGACACGTTCGTAATAAAGGGCTGGCTGGCAGTGGAATTTTCTAACACAACTCGCGACCCATTCTATAGAAAAAGGTTTTGGTGAATACTGAGAAAGCTATATGAAAATTAAGTTGCTAGCAATGACCATCATATAGAAGCTGGACTTGATACAGAGGCCGCACTGTTCGCGTTCAGAAAGATACCGACAGCAGTTCCAACACCAAGCCTTGACAACAGAAGGATATGAAGTCAGGGTGAGAACCTGAATGAGATATTGGTATCCGTAGCAGTATTCGCCAGCCAGCCAGCCAGGCTCATAAAGCTTACATATATGTCCACGATTCACGAGGAAGTTGCCCGAAGGCGAGATGATACCTTTTGTTTTTATGAAGCTAATAAGGTGTTTCGATAAGTATCATAAGATCTGCCTATGGGTTAGAGGTTTTCCTCTGTACGAACAGCGAGTTAAATTGGTGTCTTACATCTGAAAACCATTAATCACTCTCCGTGTCTCGTCCAAGAGGATATGAAGATGACCATGTTTTCCTTTGATGCTGTGTCTAAGAAGGTCCAACGATTGTAAGAATTTCAGTATGTACCTTTGAAATCCCCCAGTACTCACTGCAAAGTCTATGGACCCGAAGCATCTAAAGATTGCTCCTACAAGAAGACTCAGAATACCCTTATCAAGAGAGCAGCTCCTATTATCAACACAACAAGACATGTGGATACAAATGTCACTATTGAAGACGACTGAGAAAATTAAGAACAGAATGCATCGGAAGTACTCCTCATGATACGAACTCATTTCCCAAGTCCCAACTGAACACCTATGTGACATCAGAACAATGAGAGGGGTTTGCAGTTGAACATTGAATCTTGACAGTCAACGAGAGCACTTAATACTTGACAAAGACTTGAACTTGAGTCTGCTAAGTGAAGGCTTTTCAATCTCACCCGTCCTTGAATTATGGTTCTGATTCTTGAAACCTTTCATATGAAAGTAATGTGGCAATGTCCTGCAACTCTCCCTAGAATTGTCGTGATTTAAATTCTCGTTAGAAACACAGAAAGGAGTATGTTGTCATGATGGTTCTTAACACCCAGTTCTCATACTATGGAGCGATTCCAAGGAATCTTGTGTGCAGAAGGCAGAAAGTATATGAAGCATCAGGGCAAAACATGTATTTATGGTTGCCTCAAGATGAAGAGAGACTCTCTTGTATATATAATTAAGCACTACATAGCCAGCACCGGCTGGGCAGAGTATAACGATTTGAAAACGAAGAACTGAATTAAAAATCAAACAGACGTTTATTATTCTGGTAGATAAACATAATAAATTGTATGTCATGCTTGATTCGTTTCAAAAATTCCTCATCAGTGGCTATTGCTATGAGTCAGATTTGAAAATACGATACGTCATCATGTACAGTTTGGAATCATTTCTCTTGGCCCCACGCACTTTATTTCCGCATGTTCACATCAAACTATCTCGGGTCATTGGAATCAAAATTTCAAAGAAGCAGGACTTACAGGTATCCTTCCGGTCGCGGCTGAAGATCATCACTTTCGCCTGCATGCGGAAACTTTAAGACATGACTTTGGAGTTTTTATAAAGAATGGAGGATTAGACCAGCTGTTATCAGGATACCAATGTATATTATTTAGGAATAAGACTGGTGCGTTGCCTTTTGATAGGCTCATTCCATATGGCAACGAAGACATAGATATTGTGGTTCTGCTGGCAGGTCTTTGATCGTAACGAGACAGAAACTCATCGACGGCCCCTGCATGATGTTATATTATACGTCAATACAGAGTGTATCTCTATAACTCAAACAATTAGAATGACTACCATCATAAATTCGATGATAGACACTGAATGGGACCTAATCCATATGAGTCGCGCTCCGGGGCTCGGGCCCCCAAGATACGGGAGCAGGGCGGGTTTAAATTCTCCGGACTTCCCGCCTCCATTGTGAGTCGGACTTTTCTCTTACCCACTACATCAAACCTAACGACTTACACAATCTGAACTACATCACATTAAAATGGATGTACTAAAATTTGGGCAGAGCTCTTCACTGGGTTACATTCTGTTCATCGTCGGTTCGGCCACATTGCCTATCTTTCTTCTCTTCATTCTGTTCCGCAGACCTGTTGGTCAATCTGCATCCAAATCATTGCCTTTACCAGCTGACGACGAGATTGTTCGCCTTCGTGTATACCCGGTCAAATCATGCCGCGGTTTTGACGTAAAGTCAACGCAGCTTCTACGAACCGGTCTAGACTTGGATCGTAACTGGTTGTTCGTCACGGCTGATAAGCATGATTTCATCACGATCAGGGCGAATTCAAACATGACTCTTATCATAACAGCTTGGGACGCTGATACCGACACACTCACAATTTCTCTTAATGAACACAAGATTGAGATTCCCGCTCATCCTACGACTCAATGGCTTAAGAACAACACTGAACTCAAGAAGGCGACTATTTGGGGCGAGCAAACCGATGCCTGGGAATACGCCGAGAGTCTGACCAAGCCCATCTCGGAGTTCCTAAACATGGACGTTCGTCTGATGTACAAGGGTCCTACACCGCGAGTTCTACGTGGAAGCGGAGCTCCTCACCGTCTTGGTCGTACTGAGGCTACCAAATTTGCCGATATGATGCCTGTGCTGGTAAGCTACATAATCTGCAACCTGAAATATGACTCAGGCGTTGTACTAATACCAAACTTGACAGGTTGCCTCTATGGCGAGCATGAATGAACTTAACGAGCGTCTCACTCAGGCTGGAGAGGATAAGATTGAGATCGATCGGTTCCGCCCCAATGTCATCATCCGAGGAAGCGTGCCATGGGTGGAGGACGGATGGAAGACTCTGCAAATTGGCGAGGGTGAGCACCGTCTCGACCTTGATGTAGTGTGCCGATGTCTGCGATGCCAGGTACCCAATGTTCACCCAATTACTGCTGATAAGCACCCGCGTCAGCCGTGGAACCAGCTGATGAAGTATCGACGAATCGACCCTGGACTGAAGTTCAAGCCGAGCTTTGGCATGCTTTGTGCACCGAGTGATGAGGGTCACATCGAGGTTGGCATGAAATTCCAGGTCACGGCCATGACGAATGATCACTTCTTCATTAGCCCAATGAAGTAAAACGAGTTGTTGGAAAGTGTTTGGGGGAGTTGCCTAACTTCTGTGGCGAGGTAACCATGTACAAAGCGAAGGACGATGAGAATGAAAATGATAACAAGACTATGTTTAGGCAATGGTTCACATGGATTGTACGCTGTTCAATTATGGACACTTGGATGGACACATGGATAGGCACACTAGCTGACTGTATTGTGTTCTCCTCTTTTAAGTGGCAGTGCTGGATCAGCCAAGTCAGCACAAGATTAAAAGCTTTGACAAGGAATTAGATCGGGTTCAAGGATTCAGAGACTAAAGTCTGCTGTCATAACTAGTTCAAGCATGCCTGGATCCAATATATAAGTTTATAAACGAGGCTGATTCGAGAATCTGGGATGAATTTCTGAAGGGAAGACGAGCGCGGGCCTTGATTTCAGTCTTACCCTTCACCCTTCCTTTTCACATTTCGGTTTGTCTGGTAGTTCTCTAACTTGATAAGCCTAGACCCTTAATGGGACTAATGGAGTCTGAGAGAGGCCTCCTGATAAGATCACGATGCCTTTGAGGATGGTTCCATTTCCAGGATGTTTGTTCACAAATCAAGTGAATGGTTGTTGAACAATCACGTCCTTCACCCACTTGGCATATTAGCCGGAATACACCATCAACCATACACAGCCTTGCGAAGACACTAGTGCTATGCCTTGCTGGCGTCAAGTTGACTAGCTGATGGATGAGATTTGTTGCTGTACGAAGAATTTCAAATATGGTTGTGTTGTTGCACCCGTCTCTTGGATCCGGTCAAGACTTACCAGGCTTGAAAGGGACGCTCATATTCTAGTGTGATAGCAAGTCGAGGAGATTTTTATCGTGAAACAAGGCACAGAGACTGTTTAGATATGACAGGTGCTGTATCACGATTTGTTTAAAGGGTAGAATGAGTTCACCACGACTTAGACTCAGCCATGCAACGCTTTGCTCACAACAGCATCCGTGTTGACTTCTTTGAAGCAGTTGTACAGCTTCTCGTGTAAATAGAGCAATCAAGGCCTCAAGAACACACAGAGCCAAACATCTAGTTGGTCTTTTGCCCTTGCCACATGATGCCAGAATGTGGACAATGCTGGGTGGAGTGATATGTTCCCATGCTCTTGGCGAACGCAAACACCCTTACTGAGCTACAAGAATGATCCTTTCAGATCGGTTGACGCTATGATTCAAGCGCATATTTACCAAGTTATATTACCCAAAGTGTCGGGAATCATGGCTCGGGGAGTTCTAGTTTTGTGTTAGTCGTTCTTGATACACGAACAAAGAGTGGAAAAACTGTGGCTTGGTCATGGAGGCAATGAAACATGTCCAAAACAGTCTGTACTCACAGGCCTAGTTCATTGTTCCACTGCTAGTCACAAGGCTGTAACATTTGTGATTTTGTGTAACTGGGCAGACTGTGTCACTGACTGATTGGTGTGGCAACACCTATAGTGCTAGGCGCTTCGCGGGGCTTTTTAAGCGGCACATTGGCAGCCCAGCTTACTGAGAGATCCAATGCACAGCCCACCAGCTTTCAAAGCTTCCTCCCAATCAATCAATCAGACATTACTACTTCCATTGCTTTTAAATCTCTCAACCTTCCCATCGACTTTCACCTATCGCGCATCGAAGCAGAAGTTTCCCTATCAGTAAATCTATTCACCATGGGGGACGATCTCGTCATTTATTATAATGACTCCATCGACTCAGATAACTTGGCCGCGGCTATGGCCTTGTTCAAGGCCACATACTGGAAGCCAACCGTCCGCGTACTTTGGATTCTAGAGCCTCGTCAAGTGTGTTTCGGACTATCTATGACAATGGATCAAATCACCAGATGCAAGGAATTGATAAAACAGCACTTTCCATCCTTTGAGAACCCTTTCAAGACCCTTTTGAACGGAGATATCAAGCAGCAGGATATTGATGATATCAAAGATCTGACAAAAGATGATCGCAAGATCGTAAGCTTTCCCCTCAGAATCAGATACTATAGACAAATCTGACCATGATAATAGCTCGAGATGGCAGTGAAGCCCAAGTATGGCTCAATCAACGACGCCACCTTGCATGCACGGCTAAGTGCACTGGACCTGGCAACTTGTCTTTCCGAGTGGTCTAACAACAACCCCATCGAAGTTCTTGTGGACTACGAGACTCTGGAACATATCGAGAACCCAGTGAATCTGCACATGCATCACCATGAAGAGCTTGTCAACCGGACTGAAAATGAGCTGAAGGAATACTACGACATCCTGAAGAAAGTGTTACATTTCGGCCGTCGAACCGATAACCTGCGGGGTTGGTATAACAAGTGCATCTGGCGACTCGAGCATGATAGAAAGCTCTCAGACATTTCTGTGGAACGACTTGTCTTGGACAAAGTTTTGAATCGGATCCAGACCGCGGGAAGCGTTCGTTTCTTTGGGGGTTCTTCGTTGAGAATCCTACAACAGTTCCTCGATAGAGGCGTAGCCAGCAAGATCAAGTGTCACTTGCAGGTGGTAAGTCTGATCCATACTCCTCATTGACAAGATACTTATGGTGATAGGGTTCCTGCGACATGTCAGCGAATCTCTTCTCCAACCAGTTCAACATCGCCCTCAACCAACAAGCAGCCAAGATCGTTCTCAGTCGATCTGCGGAATTTGCAGAGTTCACCGTCGTGCCTTCACATACAGCGCAGAGTATAAAGTACTCAGCCCTAGGCCTGAAGAAATTCGGAGGCCACTGTATCGAGAAGCGAATTCTGGGCTTCAACTGCCACGAGGAGCCCGTCAAGATCGTCACAAATCAAGTGTCACTTGAGCAACAATACCCTGACAAATCCTACTCCATGCCAGACTTAACCTCGTTTTTGTGTGCCCTTGTTCCAGGGCACATGGGTTCCAAGCCAGGGTATATCGAGGTCGACGAACAGGAGGGCGGTACACTTCTTTTTAAAAAGTCTGACAAGGGCATCCCCATGTTTGATCTGGACGGCGTCAAGGAGTTGGATGAGGAACAGATCACGACGATTTTCGAATCATTAACACGTGGCGAAGTGTTGCTATGACGGAGACAAGTTTTGATACCCAAAGGCGAGTTAGAAGTCAGATAGTACCTTTAATAGCTTCTTGATGCACAAGAGTATAATCTCAATTCACAGAGAGAAAAGTTAGACTTCTACAAGTTTGAGGGCATGATGAGTGGAGTATCCAAGTTATACCGGATTACCAGTATGACTTATTTGGACTCTGACGAGAGTGAAAGTACCCAGTATAAATAGGACATGTGCAAACACAATCAGGAAATGCCGAATTCACCTGGATCTCATACTCAAGACTAATTTACAGCTAGTAAATTACCAGTTAAACAACAGGCGCTTCAAGTGCAAATTCTATTGGGTAGGTCGTTTAATATCGCTAATCAGCCACAAGACGGGACCCTTCCGTGTGGCGCCGTTGCCAGCCTTGCGAGCCCCTCTCCAAGTTGACTATTTCAACGAAACCTCAACAGCTTCGGCTGTCAAACCTGCCTCCTTAAAAGTCTAATCTTCCTGCGGAATTGGTACCTAACGGTCTATCAGAAGACATGTCAGCCAATTATTGGCAATCGACACAATGTCGCTTCTGGAGCTTCACCAAGGAGCAGCTCGCGACAATGCGACAGAAGCTTGAAGAGGACAATGCCGAACTGGTGCGAATGTTTCCGCTTCCGCAGCAACGCCATTTGTACATATATTTTAATCAACGTACGTGGACACCTCTATACCACGAGAGAACTGATTGGCTGACTCAAGGGACGCGCAGAATTGATACGGCTGGCGAAGCGATTAACGATTCGACAACAATCCATGGCCACGGCGCAGGTCTACATGAAGCGATTCTACTCCAAAGTCGAGATTCGCCGAACGAACCCATACCTCGTCATAGCGACCGCGATATACCTAGCCTGCAAAATAGAAGAGTCTCCTCAACATATTCGACTCATCGTGACAGAGGCGCGACAGATGTGGGGAGATCTCGTGGCCATCGACACGTCCAAGCTGGGCGAGTGTGAGTTCTTCATGATAAGCGAGATGCGATCACAGTTGATTGTATTCCAACCGTATCGAACGATCACAGCCTTGCGAAGCGAATTATCGTTGGTGGACGACGAAGTGCAACTGGCTCGCTCGGTCATCAACGATCACTTCATGACGGATCTTCCGCTCCTATACCCTCCACATATTATCGCCATGGTTGCCATCCTACTGGCCTTGGTGTTGAGACCTAATAACTCCGGTCCTGGCCAGAACACTTCAGGAGCGGCCGCCGCAGCAGGACTAGCAGCCGCTCAACAGGCGCTGATGCGAGCACAGGGCCAACAAGCACAAGGTGGAATGCCCGAGCCTGCTGCTGTAGAACCTAAGGAGAAGCGGCAACAAGATCGGGTGTCGCGGGTGCAAAAATTTGCGAAATGGCTGGTCGACAGCAACGTGGAGATTGCATCTATGGTGGATGCTACTCAGGAGATAATATCATTTTATGAATGTTATGAACATTACAACGACAAGCTCACTCGTGAACAGATCAACAGGTTTGTTAAGGCAAGAGGCTTAGATAAGTGATCAAGTTATGAGAAACGAGACATGAAGCATGGTATATGCGGGTTAAGCATTGAGGAGCATTGACTGGGAGTTTTAGGCGTTACTGGTTATTGTTATTGGAGATCAGAGACACTCATACATTTTGGTGTTGTATGAAGCTTCCAGGCTGGCTGTCTGTAGTCCTAGAACTCTAACTTTATCTTACTATCGTATGAACCTGGTAGTTTAACGACATGGAAGACTCCGGGCAAGAGATCAAATAAGGTGAACCCCTCCATAGAATTTTGTTGAACTGTGAAGCATAGTTATTCTATCATATTCTATGTAGCATCTCAGATATGCAGAAGTGTATTTCGATGATTTGTCAGACCATATGCCCGGAACTGTCTTTGAGAGCAACCCAATTATGAGATAAGAAACTTTTGAGCTTCAGATAAGACGTTTTGATAGGACGCTCTAATAGTAAACTAAACTATTAATCCACTGATTGAACATATTTTTCACTTGACTAGTCCGTAGATCATGTGAATATTTGCAACTTGACAAAGAAATTCTTCGAGATGAGGAGCCAGGAGTTTATGCCGAGACAGAGCGAGGATGTTGGCAGCTAGAGACAGCAAAAGAATAGCTCAGCGGGTCCTTCCAGGGCACTAAGCATAATACAGTGCCTCTGATTGATCGCCAGGCTTCGAAGCAGTGCCCAACAGCGGGCAGGACGGCTGTTGATAGCCACCCCGGGCCATGACGGACGGGGCTAAGGTCAGATCCAGCAAGTAGCTCCACTGTAGCATTTGGTATTTGGTACAGGCATTTTTGAGCAAGAGCAGCAAAACGTTAACCCGGTTTGGGGGGTTTCATTCAGCTACCAACGTCACAGCTCGTCAATTGGCATTGGCACTTCAACACCATCTTTTCCTTTCCGACCCGAATCCTTCCTACGACAGTTTAGCCATGAACTTCCGGTAACCCGACAATACCTCCCTCGAAGTCGCCGTACCTCGATTTTATTTCCACAGCGACGCTCTCCTGCAGCGCAGGGCTTTTTGCGCCTGTTGCGCCCGACGTACCTGAAATCTTGCCGGAACGAGATATGCCACCATTGCAGTTACAACTGTCGTCATGCGCGTGACAAACATTGTGGAGGAAATCGAAGAGGGGCTTAGGGAGCCCCAGAACTCTCGCGATGCTCGTGTCGAGAAGCTCTGGGCGAGCCTCGAGCCTGATCATACTGGTGAACTTGACCTAAAGGGTCTGCGGAAGGGGCTTCGAAGGATTGACCATCGTAAGCGAGAGCCCGCGCTGGCTCAAGCTTGGTAGAGATACTGATGAGCAATTACAGCCATGAAGAATGCCGACGATATGCTGAAACGTATAATGGAAGAGGTGGATCAAAACGGCGATGGCAAGATACAATATAACGGTACGCAAATCTGTCTTTGACTTTGGAGCTCCAACTCTTCCAGATATTGCCTCGGTACCTACGGCCACGATGTTGAAAGCTTACTTTTGGCTGTTCGCACCCTTTAGAGTTCCGAAAATTTGTCGAAAATGCAGAGCGCCAGCTTTTTGCCCTATTTCGATCAATTGATAAAGATGGGAATGGAAAATTGGACAAACTTGAGCTTCAAACAGCTTTCAAGAATGCCGGACTCACACTATCGAACCGCCGCCTTACCGAGTTCTTCGATGATATGGACCTCAACAATGACGGTTATGTCACATTTGACGAATGGCGGTCAGTATTTTATTTTCAGTTCTATCTGGATGCTTTTTTGTTGCATTTTTCACTTGAGATCTCCACTGGCTGTCAGTCGCATCCCATCAGATGCTCAGAGCTCATGACTGACCCTCAGTCATTTTGGCGGGGATAACCCTCATAACGTCATGTGCCAAGCCCAATCGCTATCATCGGCGATACATTTGCGACCGGTTTCTCGAAGTCGAGATTTTGCTTGAAGCGTCTCCTTGTCGATCATGGACTTAGCAGCTGATCATGAACTCCCAGAAACTTCCTGCTATTTATGCCGCCCCACGACCATGACTCCCAACTTCATGCCGTACTTGACTTTTACTACTCGGTGGTCAGCGTGACTCCAGAAGGAGACACACTTGTGAGCGAGGAAACATTAGAGGGTCTAGGTACGGACGGCTTCCGCTCTCTTTTCATCACCCTTTTCGGCTCTCTTCTACGAGTCGCTTTCCCCTACGATTTCCCAAGACCTATACCTTCACCCGACCGGACATCGACTTCCGTCAGTCAACCCAGCACCTCAAATCCGGATGAGTCCCCGAACCAGACCGAGAACATGGCTACCGCGGCCGCAGTCTCATATCCCGACTACGATGATGCAGCTACCGAGATATCGCAGGAAATCGCCGAAACGCTTACACAACACGTCGACGATGGCACCCATGGAACTGAACATGAACACACCACTGGAGCTTCAACAGCAGTGCACAAGAAGTTTAGACTAACACAATTTGTACCCGATCCAGGCTACTTTCTAGCAGGTGCCATCGCCGGTGGAGTGTCGCGTACGGCTACTGCGCCTCTCGATCGGCTGAAGGTCTATCTGCTTGTGAATACGTCCAGTCGTACCGAGACCGCAGGTGCAGCACTTCGACAAGGCCGTCCTCTCGCTGCTCTGAAAAACGCAGCAAAACCGTTCGGCGATGCTTTTCGAGATCTTGTTCGGTCAGGGGGTGTTCGAAGTCTTTTTGCTGGTAAGTCTGCATCATAATGAACTAGGGTTCATATTGGCCTTGGATGTGATGGAAGATGCTAACAAGACTAGGAAACGGCCTCAATGTCATCAAAATCATGCCTGAGACGGCCATTAAATTTGGTTCGTATGAAGCGGCAAAACGCGCACTTGCCAATTTCGAGGGCCATGGTGATCCAAAGCATCTCAGCTCGTGGTCAAAATTCGCCTCAGGTGGCTTTGCTGGCATGATAGCACAGTAAGTTTGACAGAAATCTTGACAGAACTTAGAAACTGATAATTGGCAGGGCTTCGGTTTACCCCCTTGATACCCTCAAGTTCCGCCTACAATGTGAGACTGTCAAGGACGGTCTTCAAGGTGCGGCTTTGGTTCGCCAGACCGCTGTGAAAATGTATGCAGATGGTGGTGTGCGTGCCTGCTATCGAGGATTGACCATGGGACTCGTGGGAATGTTTCCCTACAGTGCTATCGACATGGGCACTTTTGAACTACTAAAAAAGTCTTATAAGTCGTACTATGCTCGGAAGAACAACGTCCATGAAGACGATGTCAAACCCGGAAACATTGCCACGGGAATCATCGGCGCCACATCTGGAGCCTTTGGAGCCAGCGTTGTCTACCCCCTGAACGTAGTGCGAACACGACTTCAAACCCAGGGCACGGCCATGCATCCCGCAACATACACTGGTATCTGGGACGTAACGAGGAAAACGATTCAACGAGAAGGGTATCGAGGCTTATACAAGGGCCTTACACCCAACCTTCTGAAGGTCGCTCCCGCCTTGAGTATCACTTGGGTGGTGTACGAGAATTCCAAGAGAATTCTTGGATTGAGCTAGAAGCCTCAACTAGCGATGAGATAAAAGGGCCAAACACAAAAAACTACAGGGATCCTCCCCTGTTTCACAATTAACATTTACTATACACACGCACGCACGCACGCAAATTTCACATCAACATTCTGGAAAGCGAGGATCTAGCGATTGGATGGCATTGCGTTACGATGGGGAAATATTCTGGCGTTGAAGGGATTGATATATCAGAAGAAAGTGGCCAGCAGCCATCGTCAGAAGACGAGGCGATGATTCGGCTGACACTGCATGTTTCTCATTTTCGGAGGTGCTGGGAGTCAGTGGTTAGAATTGGGTGGACATTTCTGTTCAAGATAGAAGTGGTTACAAGAAGATGAGGTCTCGTGATGAATCCATCAGTTTCCTTGACTAGGTTCGAAACGATAATGAAAGTTACTCTGACTCGCCATCTATGAAATTGTTGAATTGAGAAAGGCGGTGGGCTAGCTGTGAGAGGTCCTGGAAAACATCCGAGATCGAGCATGCCCATTTCGGACACGGAATCGGAGCCGGAGATGTGGGGCCGGCTCCGGCGGAATGGTTCATACAGGAGGGGCTGCCCTGGGTAACCCTAGGACTCGTTGGACTGCAATAACAGCCATGAGAAGGTAATAATTATGAAGGCACGGTGGAAGCTTGAGGTGTGAAGCTCACTGCTGGAGTGAATGTGTTCTAGACTTAAGAATGAAAGGAGGTCCAGACGAAGCTGCCCACCAAGCTCATAATTGCTTTGGCAGCTCACAAAAGAAGCTTATTACCGCACTGCAGATCCAAGCTCGGCTGGGGTAGCTTGGCCAAGAAGTAGTCGTTATCAATCAGCCCTATCACGTATCTTGCTGATTATTCTCGATCATCAAACGTCATTTCGCGATCTTGACTCGTTCTTTTATCTTCCACAGTCACAGGTTGTCGTCAGCCGCATGTCAAGAACTCGCGGCCTTTGCTGCAGGGCTTACGCAACATTGTAACTATGAATTGAGCTTGCACAGGAATGGCAGTTGGCAAGGGTCGAAAGAGGACTGCGGGGTTGTGAAGGTTGGGGGAACTTTTGTAAAGTGATAGAGGATCCTTGCTCTGGTGGGAGACGGAAGATAAGACGAGGGAACGGAAGATTCTGAAGAGAACTTGAATCGGAGGAGAAAGAAGAAATATAAAGAAAAGAGAGACCTGGGGTAGAGATAATATAACTCATGATATTGAAAATACCGTATAGCCAAGTAAGGAAGCATTGAACATACCATGGCTTATAAGTTGGAAAACATGATAAATGGATGGCTTGATCGGACATTTTGCAGTATTACGCCGCTTCATATGCACATTCAACGCTCGCCCCCAAAGAGCAATAGTGTGATCGGCCAAAGTCGTTACATGATCAGAAGCATCGCAACCAAGCAACGTAACCGAGCAGGAATATTCAGTCTAGAACCATGGCCATAGGCTGATTGTAGGAAACAAAAAGAGAGGTGCTGTAAGCAAGACCCGTTCCCCTCTTTTTTTTCATCCGCGCCGCAGCTCAACTTCATCTTTCTCTCATCTCGTCTGGCATTCTTCACCTCAATAATCTAGTGATACACGGCGTGAGCACGCTCAGATTCCTCTTGTGAAGAGTGCCACGTACGCATCACCTTAATCTCCTTCTTACTTCAGTAAAAAGGGGTATTTGACGTGCGTCTGGATCAATTGCACCGTCTTACACGCCCCACGCCCACAAACATACTGTACGCCAATAACGAGACAAGGACAAAATGCCTGCTCCTTACTCTGACAATCTCTATTCCGCCGACTCTGACGATGAACCTGATGCCCTCTCGCCAACAGACGGTTACTTCCACGCGTCGTCTGAGTCGTCGTCATCTCGCTCTGGACAAAACGTACCTCATGTTCCAAATGTGCTTGTCGAGGACCCAACTCAGTTGAGTCGCGATGCAAAGATTCAAGAAGCAGAGAGGGAGAGGAGGTTGTTAAATACCGGAGGCTCTGCTGGACGCAACCCTGAAAGCACTGCCTCGTCACACGAGAACGCGAGTGGCTCGGAGAACCCCATCGCATCGACGCCACGTTCTCCTCCAAGAGCTTCTCCTCTGTTTGCTCATCCAGTTGACGCACCACCTGCTTACTCGCCCTCACCTACGACAACTTCGCCGCCAACTACAGTGAATAACTATCAAACCTTTGCTTCTACAGCTACAATGGGTCGGCCTGAGGAGAATAGACCTTTGATCAACCATGCTCCAGAGTCTATGAGCAGCCCCTACAACTCAGCTCAACAACCATCACGTTGGCAACAATTTAAAGACTCTGTCTCAAACTTCAACATCAGGAAGAAAGTCAAGACAGTCCTTGCTTCGCTTCTCATTTTCTCTGTCGTTTTTATGATCTTCAGCAGCTTTACTATGCAGTCTAACCACGGCGTAAGTCTTATGTTGATATAGTACGATATCTGGACTAAAATAACTGCTAGTCACACTCAAAACCAGTCGAGGATAATGATCCCGTTGCACCACCTGCCGACGACGGCGATGACTTCGACTGGAATCCTTCGCGAACTTGCCTTGAAAAGCCTCAACACTCCGCCCATTTCATTGAGGAAATCGATATCCAATCTGACCGCAACCTTAGCATTATACAAAGAATGGTCAAGTCCAATGACCTTAAAGGATGGAGCACCCATGTCTCTGGTGAAGTTATTCTTCGGCCTGTAGAGGATTCCTCGCCTGCTAGTATCGAGCTGCAGGTTATCTCCAACCACGACAATCTCAGGGTTAAGGCCGACTTCAACAAGACAACCCAGGTCTTTGAGATCAAGGTGCCACGCAGAGTCGACTGGAGCTCGTCTGACAAGGCTCCTTGCATCCAAATACGTATCACGGTCTCGGCTCATCGTGAGACTATCCTTGACCATCTTAACATTGAGACTCAGCAGCTTGACGTCAACCTCAAAGAGGGGGTCGTTCTGGGAGTCCAGAATGGGGTCAACATACGAAGCGCCAGCGGTGATATCACTTCGCCTGGCATCAAAACGATCAAGGGCAAGGAAGTTGTTCCTTACACTCTCTCATCCCGCGAAATCCGCATTCATACAGCCAGCGGCGATGTCAAGGGATGGTATCCCCTTTACGACCTCCTCGACATCGAAACGGCCTCAGGCGATATCATCACCAACATTGGACCGAAGCCAGTGAACCCTCAGAATGTTCGACCTGCTGAGTTTCGTGTGCGCTCTGCTTCAGGCACGGTCAAGATTGATGAGCCTCTCACTAGTGCTCAGAAGGCTGCTCGCCCAGATCGCGAGTTCCCACCACGCGACTACACAGTTGATATCATCACGGCATCTGGAGATATCACGGCCGATGTCGCCGCGAGCTCACTAGCGTCTTTCAAATCGCAGTCTGGTGATATGAAGCTGCAAATCTGGCCAGTGCTGGACTCGAGTTTGTTGACTATAAACGAAAAGGCGAAGCCAACAGTCATCACGGACACAAAGAGTGGCGATACGCATGTGACGATTCTGGAGCCCCTGTGGACGAGCCTTGCTACCATCGGCGAAACGATTCCTCCCGTCAAGCCCTATGATCCGACAGATGGTAGCGATCCATACATTGTTCTCCCGGAAGGATCTGAGCTTGCTGAAATCAGCATGGCCAGACCCGTGCTTTCGGTTCTTCACTCCAAACACAAGTCAGTCAGCGGCAAAATTGAGCTCTACTATCCTAATTCTTGGGAGGGCATGTTCTTTGCAAACTCCATTTCGGGTTCACAAGAATTCAAGGGCAAAGACGTGACAGTTGACCACGGAAGAGGATCGATCCCACCACATCTCATCAGTGGAAGAAAGGGCAAGGGGTTCTCCCAGCTCGACATTAGTACCGTGTCTGGCGACCAATTCGCCCTGCTCGGAGAGGAAGCATGAGAGAGAGATACAAATAGTAATGAAATAAGGCAACAGCGAGATACACGAATGGATAATGACTATGGCGTACCGGCGTTGATGATATTACAAGAGAACTTATTGCTTGGACAGCACCATTCGTTAAGGATAGGAACTTGGGATACCATATCGTTCGTTGAACGTATTATTGACCGCAATAAAATACTCATCAAGAACCTCCTTGTCCCAACGAAACAGTTTCTCGAAACAATAGCCAAGTTTATTAACCCCAGATCCATGAAGTGGCTGGCCAAGGCGTGGTAGCGGTAAAGCCGTTCCCTAGCCGACAGCCCGTACCGCGGGATATATTGAACCAACTATGAAACGACTTGGCATAGTTTGCGCCGATTCTCTCCATGATATCATTATAAGATAGTGTAACTCGAGTAGATTGTTTGCATTATGCATTAGCACAATTTGTGCCGGGTTCATGAACATTTATGCGGGCAACCTCTAATTACAATGAATGGTATGTGATTGGATTGGCTAGCAGCATTCCGAATGACAGTTTTAGTGCATTATGACAACGGTTTCTGAAGAATGTTGAAACGGCTGTATCCAAGCCTTATCGCTAATAAAGCCCCATGATCATAAAAACTGTTGGTTCATAGGCTCCCCGTCCCCCAGAATTGGATCTCATGCTCTCAGTTCCTAGGTTGCAGAATAAACGCCATGGGAAGTGGCACGTGCTTATACAAGGGTCATCTCCATCTGGACCAAGGTCAGGTAAGGTTGGGCACTGGTCTTGGTACCTATTTTCAGCTGTCGAATCACTGATGTCGTGCTGTATCTGGTACCCGCTAGAGCCCATACGGAACCTTCATCCACTACCTACTGTCCACCATCATCATTCATTCAATCCATCCATCCACCCTCTACAGTGTTCGACTATCCTCCCACAATTCAATCCTCTCTCCCAACGTCAGCCGCACTCTCACCAGGTACATCGCCTGCCTCGATCTTTTTTTGCGACGCCCTTTTTCGTACTACGACAATCGAATTTGCGATCCGCTTTGCCTGCCGCTCGTTTTGATGATGCCTCTTGCCCCTCGAAGGCACCCAAAATCCGTAGATTAAGCACTTCCACCGAGCTTAATCTCTTAAGCCACCTGCTCGTCGACGGAGGCTCCCGCTTCTTATTCACTCCCTGGACCGTCACCGACAACGAATATATCGTCGCGACTTAGATACATACATCCGAGCATACATCGTCCGTCATGCAAGCTCCGTCATCCGGTTCCCAACGCGCCTTTGCCCATCGTCGCTCGCCTGGCGCTGAGCCAGGGCCACCACCAAATGTTCCTGTTCGATCCATTTCACCGGCGCTCCAGGCTCGAGCCTCGAGCGCCTCAGCGAGATCTGTACAATCGACTGGGTCTCGAAGGATGAACCGTGAAGTGAGTATATCATAATGCTCAGCGTGGGCAAGACTGTGCCCCTGCTGAGCCCTGCCCCACGTCCATGCCCAATTGCAAAGCAAGATGCTGACGCTCCATGATCTCTCAGGGTTCCGGCAGCGGTTCCAATATGCCTCTATCGCAGATCGAAAAGAGCGTCACACACCTCCTTGTCGCAACAAAACAGCTTCTCGAGACCTTGACCCAATGGTCGCGCGGACAAGCTACCGATAGCCAAGTGTCTGACGTTTACGTGCGCTTGGGTTATGAATTCAATATGGCGTGTCGCGCATTCACGGCCATCCACGTTGACACATCTGATTTAGGAAACGTGCCCGATCTGCTGCGACATATTCTCGAAGCGACATTGAGCCAAGAGGCGAGTGCCGAGAGTTTGGAGAAATATTTGCCTAGGATCCGGGACATCATTATTAATCTGTTACACGGCCTAAAGCGCAAACAACAGAAGCTCCGCCAGAAGCAAGCTCGGGACCGTGACGGCCATGCACCTCCCGACAGGGCAACCAGCGTCAGTACCGTTGGAAGCGGCAACAGCGGACTCACCAATATGTTAGAAGAAGGTCTAGAGAATGGTTTCCAGCCTGATTCGCAACCGACTGATTCTTTGCGTCAGTCGGGTGGCAGTACCAACCAGTCCCCACGTCGCTTTAATGCCCAGCGAGAATCTTCTCGAGCTTCCGCCATATCAGAGCAGTCTTCCCTTTCTAGCAACACGATGCAAAGTATGCCAGTTGTTCCACCTTATCCAGAGGGCGAAAGTAGTATTCCTACTGGACCTCCAGCACCTCCTGGACCACCTGGAGGGGAGCTAAATATCGATTCGTTCCCTCCGCCTCCACCACCTCCGCCCGACAATACCTCGAGTGCCCTGGCAGCTCTGCAGAAGGGTGGAGACCTGGAAAGACGAGCTTCACGCAGATATTCTCAGTATCAAATATCCAAGCATCTGGGAGGTGCTAATGGTGTACCGATTCTTCCGCCGCAGAATTCACCTGTGCCAAACCGAGGAAGAAAGGAAGTTCGAGAATCACTGCGCGCAGTTCAAGGTCGACAGTCTATACGCCACAACCGTAATACCTCCAGCCAGTCTCTGCGAACTACAGCTCCTGCCGAAGACTCTCCCGTCAGGATACCAGACAGTGTTTCCGAGGAATCTTCATTAGCAGAATTACCCGCAAAATCAGATCCTCCAACAGTGCAAACACCCGATGAGGCATATGCTGCTAGCGCAACACTCAGTGGACCTCCCACTGATCCTATGTTCTTCAGCGCTGATGCACCAGAGACACCGAAGGTTGAGAAGCCAAAGGTTGAACCTGAAGTTGCCCCAACACCACAGCAAAAACCTGCCGAGACCTCTTACTTCCAAGATTCGCCCCCTCCTACTCCCACAAAGGATCTGACCTTGTTCCTCCAGTACAAGTCCAAGGTAAAGAAGTTTGTTCTGCCGGAGGGACGCGCCGAACTTACCATCGGACGGCTTCAACTTGCATTTATCGAGAAGTTTTCCTGGAATACACAACATAACGGTGCAGATCTTCCTGAAATCTACATTCAAGATCCGGTTTCTGGTGTACGACACGAATTGGAAGACCTCGCGGATGTGAAAGACCGAACTGTTCTGGTGCTCAATGTTGAGGCTCTGGACGAAGTCAAGAAACATATCGATGACGGAATTGCATCCTTGACCGAAATTGTTCGGGATGTCAAACAGACAGTGACGGATCAAGGAGCTGCTCTTCAACGAGTTTCAGACCGACAACAAGAGGCTGCCAACGAAATGGCTCGACTGGCACTATCACCCCCATCAACTTCTCACTCGTCTGACGGGACTAAGACACAGTTTAGCTCTGGAAGGAAGCTGGATAGTAGTCATCTCGGAGAACTGAAGACCTTACGACGAGATCTGGCCATTATGCGACAGACTTACTCTAATTTCCAGGCCGATATCCAAGACTCAATGGCCACCATCCGCGCCAAAGCTGCCAATGTCAAGGTCGCTACAGCCAAAGCTGCCATTCCCGACATCGAAGGCGACGCTGGTTACTCATATGTTACCAGCGGACGTAAGCAACTCAACAGCGACTCTGATCGGGTTGGTTGGTAAGGTGGACGACCTCCAGGACCTTATTGAGGATCTGCGAAAGGATGTGGTGCACCGCGGTGTCCGACCACTGCCGCGACAATTGGATTCTGTTGGAAAGGATATCGCAACATTGACCAAGGAACTGAAGAGAATGGAAGAGTACATGACTCAGGAGAAACCTATTTGGACCAAGATTTGGGAGAAGGAGTTAGAGGACGTGTGCCAAGGGCGGGACGAGCTTCGCCTTATGGAGGATCTTTTGGTCGATCTGCGGGACGATCTGGAGAAGGCCTCAGAAACGTTCACTCTCGTGGAGCAGGCTACCAAGGAGCAAATGAAGGACAACGGCACTGGTGCAAGTGCTGGAAGCGCCCGCCAGTTCTCCAAGGGCCTTATCAACCTCGGCAACAGTGCCGATCAAAGCGCCGCAAAGGAAGGTGTTCTTGGTGAAGTGAGAGCTTTACAACCTAACCACGAGGATCGACTGGAAGCTATCGAACGTGCGGAGAAGCTACGGCAAAAGGAGCTAGCAACGCGCCAGGTCAACCCACTGCACCGAGAAATCACCAATTTTGTTGCGGACGGCAAGCTGAAGAAGTCAGGCGGGTTTGAGGAGGTCGAGCGCGCGCGGAAAGCCAAGGACGACCGCATTCGACGAGAGGTTTGGCAGCGTCAGAACGGCATCATTCCTGAGAACCCCATCGGCGAGGAGGGAGCGGACGCTGAAGCTGATTTGGAAGACGAGGATGCGGCATTTCTCAGGGAGCTCGAAGAAGACGAGGCCCGGCAAGCTCAGGCTCAGGCAGATGCAGAAGCTGAGGCAAACCAGCCTCCACCACCGCCACCAAAGGATGACGACGATAAGCAACCTGATCAGCCAAATGGCGCTTAGTCAGTCACATTGGTTATATGATCGAGTATACATATCTTGATGTGCCTAGACCGGTTCCACTTTGTTTATGGAGATGATGCCTGGGAAGAGGAAACGCCTTATGCGAGATTGTTTGAACGCGATATGTCAGTACGGAATATGGTTATGGACTTAGGAAGGACGGACGGATATAGGAGGCAAAGGCTCTCTAAGCCAGCATTTTCTTACCCCCTTTTTTCGATATTCTCGTACTTAGTTAGCCTTTTTGCTCGGTAGTTTTTAGTTGGGATTTTGACATAGCGGAGGCGAATGGGATTTGTTTCTCTCACTTCATCAACTACATTTTATGAGATCGAAATTCCGTAAAAGTCTTGCTTTTTTACTGGGTTTGATTCTAGACTTGTGACATGCTAACGAAGATTGGCCTAGAATTAATGCCCTTAACTAAATCGAGGCACAATATTACGATATGAGCATATTCCTATTTTACTGCTTGATTGTATTTGATCGTCTAAACATAACTTTTGACATAAATCTATCATCATGAGCCTAAAAGCGTAAGTTTCTTAACCCCCTTAACAATCGGAGGCTCCAACTTCTTGCCCTGTCCCATCACAAAGTCCTGCAGCACAGCTTCACCTCCTGTAGCCTGCCAGGTTGGCTCAGCATCATTCTTTTGCTCGGCCTCTGCCCCGGGCACCTTGAACACCTCAGCTACCGCAGCAGTGCAAGCCTCAGATACCTCAGCCATGAGAGCTTCGGCAGCACGCGCACGCTCGGGCATGTTCCTCCGCACAAGCGCGAAGATAAGGCGCTCGGCATCTGGAGCAGCAGCACTAACACGGTCAATAAGACGACGAATACTGTTGACGAGATATTCTTCCTCGTAGACTGTTCCCTTACGTCCACGAGCACGCTTCTTCTCCTCACGCTTACGGTTCTTGCTTGTGGCGCGACTGACTCCTGTTCCAGCGGTTCCCACACTTCCAGCCTTGCCTGTATATCGTGTAAAGAGTGATGCACTGGTGCTGACACGGGAAGAGGCGGCGACAGAGACATCATCAGGGATGTCCATACCACCAGCGCGATCTCCTTCGTAGAAAGCCAGAGGGTCTTCAATGGCCTTACGGCGAAGCTCGGCAACACGAGGAACCTGAGCCTTGAGCTGGGCCTTGCAGTCAGCGAGGAATTCGGTCGTTGTGCCTAGCGCATCGGCGAGACCAGTGTCGACACTGGCAGTGAGGAGGTCAGGGCGGTTGCGTTGAACAACGAGACGGATAGCGTCTGCAAAGTGGTAGCCCTTGCACAGGCAACGAACAGCCATGTCGATAGACTCAAGGTATTCGAGGTGGATGGTAGCGGCGGCAGAGTAGTCCTTTGCTTCCCAGAGAGCATCTGCAAGGTTGTTGGCAAGGTCGGACATGGCCTCAGCAGACATGGGAGGTTGCTGCTGAGCTGCAGTGTAGAGACACTCTTGCCAACATGTAGCGCCGGCGGTTCGGTAGCAGCTGGTTGCCTTTGCCCAGTTCTCGAGTGACTCATATGCGAGGCCTGCTTCTCGGTAGGCTGATGTGGACTCAAGATAGGCGGCGTAAGCGGCTGTGAGTTCTCGAAGGCGAGGAGGGTCGTAGCGGTATAGACGGAGAGCGTCGTGGTATAGGGAGTGTTTGGTGGTATAAGCAAGGAGTTCATCAAATACATCCATTGTTTGGAGATGGCCAAGGGCTTTGATACGACGCTCAAGATGATCATCAATCTCGAAGTGACGTCTAAGCTCGGGGAGAGAGTGCAGGTTTTGAATGAAGGGGAGGTATTCGCGAGGATCGCGCTGGGACTGTTGAGCGACAAGGAGGGCCAGATCAAGGTTATAGAGCCCAAGGGCATTCTCATATAGTCGGTTGACGTCGACCAAGAAGCAGATATGCTCGACTGCCTTTTCAGCAATCTTCTCATCCTCACGCATCAGCTCAGCGACGAGAAGAAGGCCGTCGTCGAGTGCAGGCGGAGACTTGCAAACGTGTGCGGTAATGGTATTTTGAAGGTTGGTAGCCTTGCGGCTCTGGAGGGCGTCGAGAAGAGCATCGCAGACCGTGTTGACCTTTGCAGCAGAACCCCGTGGTGCTGGCGACAAGTCAGAGGGAATCGTATCAGCTCCAAAGCCGGTAGATCGCTTCGTATCTTGATACATGGTCTGAGTAACATCCTCAGCACTGGTCTAGGTTAGTAATGGTCCTTAAAGGTTGAAACAAGAAAGCATACCGGAGAGAAGAAAGGAAGAGATCGATATGAGCGACGTCAGGGATCTGGTCGAGGAAAAGGCCAACATTGGCCAAGAATTGCTCGGGCTGATGGTCGTAGAGAATGTTCATATCTACACGCTGAGTACGACAGTATGAGAATGCTCGAGCGTAGTTCTTCTCATCAATCAGGTTACGGATACCTGCCACGACCATGGCTCGAGGGAAGACGGTCTCCAGGTTTCCACGGGGCATCTGCAAAACAATGCTCATGTTGGCGGGAATAGCTGTGACAAGTCGCGATCCACGCTCCACACTGCGGCAACGCTCGTCGGTCTCGGGGTCATCTGCAGGAACTTCAAGATCTAAGGGGGCATTAGTAGGTAGTCACGAAAGACAAAAGAGTGACTTACCATCGACGTTGGCGGACAAGTGAACAAACTTGACCAAGTGGTTATTGGTAGTGAAGATGAGATGGCTGGGTGTGACGATAAATGAGGTACAGTTCTTTGCCAGGAGACGAGAATTGGCATAAATATGACCGTTCCTGGAGAGGCCAAAGGCAACGATCTCATCGTCAACCTTGCTAATCTCAAACCAAGGCAGCTGTGTTTGGAACTGCACAGGAAGCATCTCATCTCCAGACTCGCTGATCTGGAATAGCTTTCCCGAGTTGTCCTGGCCATACCCAGTGAATGAGTTATCGTCTTGATAACTGGTTGTGGTGACAAGAACCTCCCGAGAGTTGGCGTCTGCGACAGATACTTCACCCTCACCCGCAGCCTGTACGAATCGCTGAATAAAACCCTTCTCCTCTTCGTAACCGAAGTAATGAAAAGCATCGGCTACAGCGGCAATTCTCAGAAGAACATTGTACCCAGGGCTTGCCATCTCGTCAAATAACGCCTTCTTGGAGAGCTTCGGCTTGATGGATCGACCGTTCTTGACGGGCCACTCATAAACTTCGATACCCTTTCGGTGAAGAACCGCAAAAGACGTGTTGTCACGGCCGAATGCAACGTCGACTGCCGCTGCAGGAACCGTAATATCGAACATTGACATAGGGGGCGGTACATTGGCTGTTCGGAAAGGAGTCAACTTGACTGTTTCGCCGTCAATTACCGCAACGGCACCATTGTCGTGCGGCGGGTGGCACGATCCCCTTGCTGTATGGAAGATGTGCTCTGTCACAACGACAGTATTTGTTGAAGTAGCAGCAAAGCGCAAAGCCTTCTCGGGATGCCATGACAAACATGTAGAGCTAGCCTCGATAGGGATCTCTTGTTTGAGGTACCAGTGGTAGTTGCCCATAGTCCATAGCTGAACCATATCCTTGAAAATCACCGCTAGGACAGTCGAGTCTGAGTTCCACTCAAGACGTATTCTCTCATGAGCCTCAACTGGCCCAGAAGGAGAACGAAGTGTGAATTCGCCGTGCCGTAGACCGTTCCTCTCGAAAAAGACCACATCGATCTGGTTTAACTTTCGCTGAATACCAGCCATTAAGTTTCCAGCTGGTCGCCAGCTCAGAGAACTCTCGAGGCCATCAACTGGCTCACTTGCACTGTCCAGCTCACCTTCTCGTGAATAAACTCGAATTACACGGCGTGAGCCTTCTTGAACCGAGTTGATGGCCACATAAGCGCCATCGCCTCTCCAGCTAATGGTGGTGGCACCATCCTCGTGAGGACTGGGTAAACCCTCATCGACCTTTTCTGGGATAGTAGGATCACGCATGGCCTTTGCACCTCGACCTTGGAACTGAGTCTCCTTCTTTCCCCATCCGACGGATACGTGCTTCGATGCGTTGAGGTCCTCGACTGTCATGGGGATCTCAGCAACTGGGTCAAAGGTTGAACCCATGAAGATGACATTGTTCTCCTTTGTGACAACAATGAGGAGTTCCTCATCAGGGGACCATCGCGCAGCAGCAATACCAACATCGATGGAGCCAACAATCTCAATATGAGCACCTTCGTCTGAGAAGTCGTCTTCTCGGACTGTAACAATGTCACCTCCTTCGAAGACCAGACATGTAGTTGCTGAACCACTGAGATACTGTAAACTGACGACCTTGTCGACAACGAGGTCTGGTGATGGGTTTGGAGCCTCCCAGCTGGCTGCAGTACTGACTGAGCTATATGGAGTAAGTGACTATTACGTGTAAATTATTCTATAGATGATGTACTTACATGTCTCGATCTCCAGAGATTCTCAACAACTCAATCTCGCAGCTGTCCTCAAAAGGTTGGGCTACGACAAGAACCTGATCCTTCTCAGGATCCCAACACGCGGCTGTGACATTATCGCGCTGGCATTGTCCAAATCGAATGTTGCGAAGATTGCGCATCTTGACTATTTCTCGCCTCACCACCAAGGCCAAGCTTTTGTTGTCTGATAATCTTCACCAACAGCACAGCAACTGTCGATGTAACTGCAGTAGTATGAAATGGGCAGACTGTAGGCCTGTATGCAGCTGTCGTTCGACCTGCTCTGGTCTGTCGGACAAGGCCGAGCGTGCAAGTGGTGATATTTTCTTGGTGTGGATGAAATGGGCAACCAGCGGCGATGGATTTGCTAGATTTGGTGTCGATGCCCGTAATCGAGATTTTTCGCGGTACCTGATTAAGCTGGTGGGTAAAGTACTGATGCGGGGTGCTGGGGCGGGAAAGATACATGCTATGACTCCCAGATCATGTACTCGCCATCTTTGAAAGTTCTGATCAAGGGCCTGGGGAAAGAGCTTTTTAGGTTGCATCACTTCTTCTCTTTTCCGTCTAGATCAGCTCTTCACAGGCAATAGCGACCAACCTAGATTTTCGTAACTATTCCGGGCCTCGGCGATTAAAGAGTTCATCGCCTTATTTTTATCTAATTTGAATGGACCCTTTGGGTTTTCCATTTCTCTTCTTAAAGTTGCTCCATTTCCCATCTTTTTTGTGCTGATTTACTATTCCCAGTTTCACGCTCTATTTGTAGCTCTCGCCATCACATGCCGATCGCCCGCTACCGGTTGAGGAACCATTGACTTCTCTCCGCATTTGCTCTCAACCACTGCCATTCAACCACCTGCGTGTCGTGCTAATAAAAGCTACTACTTGCCGTAGTAGGTATTGTTTATTCGAACTACCACCAACACATTGATCTACAGTGATAGCGATACCATCGCCATCATGGATGTTGCATACAATCAACACGCCGAACGATCTCGTCGCAAGAATCGCTCCTCATCCAACCTCAACCACCTCTCCCTCGCGCCCTTGACCGCCAAACTCCCCCTCAACGACGACGAACTCATTGCCGACGCTATCGCACTCCACCCTCACTCGCCTATCCATCCAATTCCCTCCTATATCCAGGGAAAGTCTGCTCCTTCAACACCACGTCTTCTCGCTCGGTCCCCAACAGCATCGCGCTCGAGGTCCCATACCCGAACCCCCTCAACACCTCTCGCCAAAAGCAAATCCGCGTCTCATCTCGCGGCTGGCGCATCACGCAAGACTCATTCTGGTCGCGCAACGCCCAGACGCCACAAAGATGATATGAGCTTTAGCATGCGTAATCGCAATGATAGCGATTGGCTGCTCAGGACAGGCGCGCTCATGAGCTCCGAAGCGCGCGAGTCTAAGGGTCAGACTTGGCTTATCTCGCGTCAGAGTTCTACCAGCCTAGGGGGGGTGGACCCCGATGAGGATGCTTTTGAGAGTGAACTTGCTCGCGAGCGTGAGCTTACGAGCCGCCATGCTAGTCGCCGCGGTAGCACTGTTGAGGACGCATCTCCATATGCCAGTCGCTTCCCTAGCCGCACTCATAGTCGCTCCCACAGCTTGACGCGACCTAGGAGTCTCCTCCACTCACCTCTGGAGTTCTCAATGACTGCCGATGGGTCCTACTTCCCCAACCAAGAAGTCAACAATGATCTACCCGGCCCGGACTTTGTCAACCTCGACGAGAAGCTCGAGGAGCTTGAGCAGGACTTGTCCCAAGATGATGAAGCTACCGTGCGACGCCTCGTGCGTAAGGGCCAAGCTAACACAGGGACTTGGTTCGGCAATGTCTGGTCCCTCTTCTCCGTAGAGGAAGACGATGCGGACTCAGAAGATGATAGTGACGAGACTCCTCAGGAAGGAGATTCACAACTCGGCCGCTCCCGTAGTTGGTCCTCCCGCCATCTGGCAGGCATATCGACAGCCCCAGAAGAGCGTATTCCACCCCCAGGAACCGACGAAGGCGGCTGGAGAGATGCAGCCTGGTTATTGAGCGTGGCGTCCAAGGTGATGTTTTAGAATGAAACGACTAAACACAAGACGATAAACCGATTTTTTATTTATATAAGAAGTAAAGAGATTGGATAACACAAGGGTATATGGGTTAAGAGCGTAGTTGGTTGATAATATATTTGGCGCACACAGCTTCTGCCTTGCATTATAGGAGCAGGCTTCCTAACATGATTGATTACTTGGTGAACTTCCTTCCGCTTGTTCTAGAATAATGTCCGAGTATCAACAGTCTTTGCAATCTTCTGAATAAGTGACATTCTTACAAAGCTATCATTGTAAGGAGAGGGCTCCTAGGTAACTTACTCGACTCGACCCTGGCATTTATCGGCAAAGCTCCGCGCCGGCCCAAGGAGCACGGCGCGGGGTCCGTTCACCGCCCCACTCCCGTTCCGCAGCCGGGGCCAGGATAAGCATCAACTGACAAGCAAAAACGACCCGCTCAGGGTCGTCTTGGAAGCAAATGAGCGCCACGTCACTTTTGCTTCATTTCTACTACGTTATAGAACATCTAGGGCTGCTACGTCGGACCCTCCAAGTGTGCAAGAAATAAAAGAAGCAAAAATAAGACAGAGCAAGACCCACCATAATCGTGCGGCCAAGCTGAGAAGAGTGAGTCAAAACCGGTTTGCGGGGTGGGCGAGTTATCACATCGCAGGAGGATGCATTGCAGGCCTCGAATGAAACTTGTTCCGCGTGTGATTGATAAAAGGGTCTTACAGCTTTGAGTCAAATGGGAGGTGGTCACCCGTCGAGGCCTTCAGGTGCGGTTCATGACTCTTGTGCATGATAGTTTGAAGTAAAGGGCTTAGCTGTGCTAAAAACTTCCCGGGAATTGGGTCATTGGTGGTTCGACTCTGATGTCGATATGTGCAACAAGAGATGCCGATTATGCCGCTCGTCGATGCCATGTGCAGCTACAGATCTGGGTCGTGCACTAGAAGCTCTTTTGTGACAGTTTGCGGTGAGGTCCAATATGGTGGGTACCTAATATCAAAGTCTCAAGACATGGATAGCTTGATAAGAAGCTGAGTCGTAGTGGGAGTTGTTGTGTTGTCAAGCACGCTGCCCCTCCGTAAGCCATGTTAAGTGGACTTGGATCCAAGTTCAAAGTCTCAAAGACCAAGTTTTATATAACTCGTGACTTTGAACAGCTTGATCATGCCATCCTAGAGAAGGGATAACCAAGTAAAAGAAGCATTTGTTCAGCCGCCGGTGGTCAAACCCCGCCATCAAGCATTCAAGCGTGACCGTGCACGAGGGGCCCGACGGAAACGGCAGTGAGGGGTGCTTAATGAGATTTGATCAACAGACCCTGCAGGACCCAATATCAGTGGAAGCGAGAGCAACGCAAGCCACAGGAATACAGCATAACAGATGCAGTTGGTCTGCGACGGAGAAAATGCCGCACCAAAGTCTTGATTGCGGTGGCTGGTGTGAGAGACAAAGAGCAGCTTCAATATTGAGGGCGCAATCTGCGTGGGGTTTCGTTTCATTGAACGGGTCCAATTTCTCGAGTCGAATTCAACCGGGTGGGCCTGCGGGCATAAGGCGGCGGTGCATGTCATCCTAAGCTTGTGAGTGCTGGGGAGCTTTGGTTCCCAAGACTTGAAATCTTCTGAGAGAAGCTCCCGTGCCCTACGGCCGAGATGCCGATCGTCTCCTGTCTGAGAAATACCAAGAGTTGGGAGTGTGGACCGGTGGCTCGGTGAACGTTGCGTCTTGTCTCGGGACGTTGTGCCTGAGTATCTCGAGTTTGTATCTTGTAGGTATAGTATCAAAGCAGTGAGCTCGAGAGACGAGGCATAAGCGGCGTCCTGTTGTGTTTGTCTCGGCCGAGAGGTCTTGAATGATCCACTGCATAACACACTATCCGTACAAGTGATAGAGCCAGCAGCAAGTGGAGGAACGCAGGAGACTGAACTGCTTCAGCTCCGGGTGACGACTTCCCGGGTCCCGGGGATATGCCACAGCTAGGGATTTACGTATTTAGCCATACGCCGGGTTATGACCGGTGTGCTGGATATCATGAGGCGCTGGGGCCTTGTATGCTGTACGCTGCGCGTTATCTGTATGTCAGCATCTGGAGGAGGGGATCATAAAACACTGCCTATCAAGAATAGAATTCCGGATACAGGCCGAAGAAAACGTTCCGCCTCATAGTAGCATCTGTACTTGGTATCCTGGTTGGTGGTGCTGTTGTCGTTATGGATTAGCGGACTATTTCCACGCTAGGCGGACGCGGTTGAGAGTCCCGGAGAGCCAGAACGAAAAAGACGATGAGCTTCCTAAATAGTTAGGGGGGATGGTCTGTTAAGGACCTAATCAGCGGTGACATCGATCTGGTGCAGAGTCAGCAATGTTGAGGAATATTTCTGATATTAAGCTATCGCACGGGAGCGCACGTACACATGAGCATGAGCATGGATGGCACTGACATGATTTTGGTAGACGTGAAAGAAAAAAAAAAAAAAAGTAAAGCCAACAGAAAGACACAAGAGATGGACGATCTTTTACGGATTCTGGATTGGTGTCTCCCCCAATGGAAGCTGTGGAATCTAGGCCTTCTGCTTCTCGACGGAATGGAACCAAATGATGCAACAGCCAGGTTCTCCTGGTGCATTTTGGTGTCCTCTCCCCGATTTTTTGCACTCTTCTCTTGTCTCTTTTGGTGGACTCTTGTACAAAACAGTGAGCACCGACGTAATCGGCAGGGCCCTTCTTCCATTCGAACTCACCTCAAGTGAATGCCTACAGCAACCACCAAAAGATTCCATTTACAAACCTTGGAACTCTCCTCTTTTTTTTCTCTGCCCTGTCTCTCTCCCTCCCTATCGACCTAAGCCATCTCCATTCGCATCTATTCCTTTAGGGTACGAAAACCTCAACGGTTTCTCTCTCATTTTTGTATATGCCCATGCCCCTCCACCCCCGAATTTTACTCCCTGCTCGTGCCTCAGACCTGTGACGCTATATCCAGCCACTGTCGTCAGTCGTACCAGAGCAGCCCGCTTCGGGATCTCCCGCAGAACAGCACCTCCAAGCTGCTGGGACACTCACACATTCACAGTCAGTCAGTCAGTCAGTCAGTCAGTCAGTCAGTGTCAACCACACGCGCTCAGTCGATATTTGCCTATACGCGAGGGCACGACTCGAGACTGGAATAGATTGATAATCTTGACAAAAACCCTTATTCAGTATCTTTACACCTAAGAATCGACTGCCCACCTACGTCCCACTTTGATTAGATCTAGGTAAGGAAACATCAATCACATTGCATCATGGATCGCATCGCATATCTCTCCTCCCTACCAAAAGCCAAGATATGCATACTTCCTTCTTTCCGATGCCCTTGAATTGCTTCTCTATGTTCTCTCTTTTACGCCAGCCATTCCTTTTCTTTCTTTTCTTTACCCTCCCCAATATGGACATGAATGTCTCTGGTCTATTCGACCCATCGCCTAAAAACTGTGGTTTTTTCCGCACTAAACACAACACCATCCCCCACTCATTCACTATCCCGTCTCTGTCTCCTCGCACATCACAGTCCAGTCGGTTTTGACGCCCTGCATCTGCTAGAGCGGCTCAACCCCACCCGCGATGGCTCGTCCGAGGATAATGGCTTTGAATATGGCTACCTGAGCTCCGAGGTACCTTGCCTTACCTGACTTGACTATCCATGAATGGGTGGATGGGATGGTTAATTTCGAATGCAAATGGACCCTCCCTCTCCATCGTTAGCCCCTCACTTATGAGTTAACTGCCCACATACCAGCAACCGACATCACACACTTGTTAACCGCCGCCTTCCACCAAGCACAAGCCATATCTCTCTGGCCCTTTCTTTGACTCTACTCTTCCTCGTGCTCTCCTTTCCTCGTTTCTGCTCTCTTTTTGCTGTTCCTCCGCCTAAAAGTGTCGATATCTATCTAGCTCCTGTCTTGTATATCGTCATACCCCAGGATAGCTGCAGCTCCCGCGAACTCAAAAAAAGGGACGCCCCCCAATCAACCTCAGGTACAAGCAAACCCTTGGAATAGCGCAACGGCCACCCTTCTCCAGCTACTTCTACCGCCCTGACAGAAACCAAGCGTCACTCGGGCGCCATGGCCTCGCTTGATCTGAGACCCCTTGCCAGCCACTCACATCTTGTTCCATTCCGCTCCCGCGGTAACACCTCCAACCTTCAAAATCTTTCCTCTCCTCGTTCAAGTCCAAGTCCAAGTGGCTCTAGCTTTTGAATCCTTGTCTTTATTTGTTTCGCGCTCACTTGTTTGATCTCTCTTGTACCAGAGTTTCTAACCCCGAGGCTACCTACTAGGTAGGTTCCATCATTTCTCCTTTCCGATCGTTCTCCTCCGCGGACCCACGCTACTACGACCCCGGAGCTTTTCAGCACTGTCTCAATTCAACATACCTACCTAATACGTTTGTCCCAGGAGAATAAACGAATACTACAGCCAAAATGTCGCCAACCGAGGAGAAGGTGGGCTTGATCCTGACTGCGAATCGGTTCGAGCACGGTCGCTAACAAACCCAACCCCAGAGTGACGATATCGATTTCGGTGACAACATCGATATGACTACTTTCGAGCAGATCCTCGAAATGGACGAGCCAGGCGATTGTGAATTCAGCTCTTCTATCGTATTTGGCTTCTTCGAGCAAGCAGAAGAAACGTTTGAACAGATAAAGGAGGCATTGTGAGTTCAAACTATAAAACAGTGGTCCAATATTAACGCCGCTTCATGGTTGGGAATATTGGCTAATTTCTGACCTTGTGTCGACATTACTTAGGGAAGAGGAAGATCTTGATAAGCTCTCGTCTCTTGGACACTTCCTCAAGGGCTCATCAGCGACCCTCGGACTCATCAAAATCAGGGATGGTTGCGAAAAGATTCAGCGTTATGGCAAACACGAAAAGCTGGACGGCTCTCCTGAAGATGATTCCGAGGTATGTCTAAAGCACATCAAAGACGCTTTCGAAGCCGTTCAAACGGACTACGCCGAGGTCGAGAAACTCTTGAAGCAGTACTACGAGTCAAGGGAATAACGCATTTATTCCCACCATCGTAAAGCCTACGAGATGGCGCGTTCACGATCAAATGGAGGCAGTCTTTTACAGACGTGGCTTGCCACTTGGGCTCTGGTCACGGAATGTCGATAGGGACATTTTCAGTTCAACAAATACTCGTTGTGTTGGGTACATTCAGAAAAGGAAATGGCCGGGTTCATCCAAGCAGATACCCCAGGCCTTGGAATGTCTTGAGGCTTAGAGGACGACCCATCAGGTCAATGTCAATCATGTTGGAGGCGTTACGAGGTAGTGCGGAATGGCACCAAATGTCATTCCACCCCTCTTTGAATTGAACAGCCTTTGTGACACGCATTGTTGAAAGCAGAAGCAGAAGCAGAAGCAGAAGCAGGCTTTGTAGATAGATTTGACAAAATGCTTGGGATTGGAGCAAAAGGAACTCTGCTCGTAACGCTACTTGGTTCTCTGACGCATTGACCAAAAACTGCTATTCTGCGAGGTCTATCTTCACGTTTCTTTTGTTGAAACCACTTATCGATTAGTTGATAAGTGACTGATTAACTGCACCTCCGACCCTGAGAGCTCTGACGTTGGTGGGGTAATCTTGACATAGCTTGGGTTACCACGATCGACGAACACAAACTCAGTCGATACGAACACCTGACATCATCGAGGTGTGACAGACCAACGTCAGATACGTTACACACAGCGTGTTAGTCATTTCACAACCTTTACCACGGCAGGGTATGCTTGACCTTTGAATCATTCTTTCAGCCAGTGGAGTCCCACGATATATGCTCATAGTTTCGCTTGCTAACCTCACCAGCCGGACAAGACAAGCCATAGACATATTGTCACATATTGTCTATTCGCAGTTACACTTGTACAGTATCGCTGAGACTGATCAAAATTGTCCCGGAGAGACAAATTCGATAATTCAGCCATGCCGCCGAAACCAGTCAGGGCGTCTCCGACGCATTTCGTATGCATTCCCCTGGCCGGGCCGCAGCTTGCTAGAAGCTTGGCTGCTTTCCGCACAGAAGTCACGAATCCTTCTGGCTTTGGTGTTCCACCGACCGCAGTGCGTCCACTCGGCACGATGCATCTGACACTTGGTGTTATGAGCCTCAAAGATGAGGGCGTTGAGCAGGCCAGTGAGGTGTTGAAGAGCTTGAAGTTGAAGGAGTTCCTTGCAAGTGCAAGGACTGGAAAGGCATCGGCTGAAGAGGGGCTTTCGATAACTCTCAAGGGCTTACATGCTTTTCAAAACGCCGAAAAGACTTCGGTGTTGTATGCGCCACCCGTTGATACTGAGGGAATCCTGCAGAAGTTCTGCGAACAGATCAAGACTAGGTTTCAGGAAGCTGGACTGATGGTCAAGGAGGACAGACCATTGGTACTCCACGCAACTGTGGTCAATACAATCTATGTCAAAGATGGCCGCGGGAGAAGACGAGAGAAGTTGACGATTGATGCAAGGGACATTGTCAGTTCATATGATGACTACGTCTGGTTGGAAGACATGCCCCTCGACAAGGTTACGCTGTGTCGGATGGGGGCGAAGAAGATTGAGGGGACAGACGACGAAGCTTATGAGGTTGTGGCTGAGGTCGGGTTTTAATCCTGAAGCCTGGAGGTTGCGTGAGCATCTTGGGGCGAATACTGCTTTGAAGGTCTTGGCCTGAGAAGCCTAGACATGATTTCCTGTTAGGCAGCGGGATAACGACAGAAGCGAGAAATTAAAACATGAAACAGCCAGTCAAATGAACTGAGTTTATCAGGTTGGCACTTGATTCCCTCTGATGTCTGATTACGGATTACCAACCATGTATCATGAAGCTTAAAGGCTGACAGAGCGGTAACAGACATGACAACAATATGGAATCAAGGCAGTAGATAGAAGCTCCTGGATAACGTAGAGGCTCCTTTTACTGACTGCCTAGAATCTGCTGTAAATTAATGTTTCAAGATTATATTAATCCATGCCACCAAAAAACTCGAGCTATCCCATCCATCTCACTTCATATCAGTGATCCGGGGTCTGATACTGGGTTCGCGACAAGCCGAATTAGCGTACCTTCAGTGGGCGGCCGCCTAGAATTCTAATCAATCGCTCACCTCCAGGCATCACAATACTGGACAAACGTCATCTCTCCAACATAACACCTACGCAAACCTCGAGCATTGCGATCCTATACAGCAGCACTTGATGCCAGCGACAATGCGGAACCAGCACCGCCTGGCCTCGGATCCCACGACTTGACGATCCTCTGCAGTGGAGGGCTATACATCCGATCTTACCTTACAGCAAAAGCTCCGCCTCGTTACCGCAATGAACACATCTGAAAAGCGCCGTCCAGGCCCCGGCACCTCACCTGCCCATACCTTGCGCACCGGCGCCTCGAGCAACAATCGCAACAGCATGCCTGCTATGCCTCCCCGAGCTGCCATGGCCTCCAATGCCAACGCGAACCCCGAAGAGACACTTGACACCACCGGCGGTGCCCCGCTCAAAGAGAAGGAGAACGCAGTGACAGGCAGCGGGAGCACGAAGGAAAAGGACCGTGATAAGGAACGCAAAGAAAGGAGAGAGAAGAGGGAGAAGAAAGAGAGGGAACGGGAACTTGAGGCTGCGCTGAAAGAGAAGGATGAGAGGATTGCGTATCTGGAGAAGGAGATGGGGATCATGGAGCGAGAGTTCCATCGCGAACTGGACAAGCTGAGCCAGAACGAAAGCGAAACAGCGACATTTTGGCAAGCGAAGCATAGTGCCTTGAACCAGCAATATCTACGGACGGATACTGAATTACGACTTTTACGTGCTGAGGTTGAAGTGCGAGAAGGCGAACGGGAAGAGCTTCGAGAGGGTTGGGAGGTTCTACGACGAGAGCTCAAAGAGCGAGATGATGAGATTCGAGGTCTAAGAGGACAAGTGCGTGGTCTCAAAGAGTGGGTGAGTAATAGCACAAGGACAGATGGGCAAGAATGCGATGAGGTGTTTGGTGATGGAATGGCTCGGCTGGGCAATGGTCTTCAGAACTGGGTTATTGTGAACTTTCGTAAGGCCAAGATAAGTAAGTCATTTTGCCATTGAGTACAAGGTCGAAGTACTGACATGTGCAGATCTGGAGAATCTGGATGAAGCAACGCTGGCTGAGGTCAATGACCTTGTGCCTATGTACGAGGAGCTTGCATCGACACATAAAGTTTACCTCTTGCAATCGATTGTATCAAAGATACTAGTCGAGATGGTCTTTGACGCCTATTTTGTCGGTCTGTCAGAAGAGCAAACACAACAGTTTCGGCAGTTGGAAAAGCTTGTTTCTTCATATGGTATGTAATTCGCTATTCAAGAAGGCCAATTGCTAAATTTTGTAGCTGATTCTGATGAAGCCATTAACCAATGGCGCTCCTCTACCCTTTCACTTCTCCGGCGAGATGGCTCATCTCTTAAAGAATCTACATCATCCGTCACAGAAGCTATCCTAAGCAGAATAACACGTATTCTCGACGCTCTATGTGGCACATCACCATCCGAGGCTCGAGATAGTGGGCTACGAGTTCTTGTCAACAACTCAATCGAGCTTGCGCGCCTTGTCGCTGTTCAAAAGGCCGTCCTGCGTGTGAATATGCCCACGGTCTTACCACACCAGAGGGTCATGTTTGAGTCAGAGACAATGGAAGACTTGGGTGGTGAGGATGAAGAGTCTCTGACCGGGAGGGAGATCTGCTGTGTTGCTTTCCCTGGGGTGATAAAGCATGGCGATGAGCATGGTGGACATTTGCAATATCGCAATGTCATTCTAAAGGCAAGGGTGCTGTGTAGCCCTGAAGAAGGTTGACAACACTAGCTTCCATCTTATCAAGCCAAAGGCCTCGATGACGGTCTTGGTTGCTGGGCGATCTATAAAGCCCAGTACCGGCATTTGCATATATACTCTTGCATCTAACATTTCGGCAAGGTCGCATTCCACACGACATACCATCAGAGACGGCGAGAGCCGCTTATATATAGGATCTTTTGAAGAGATCTATTACAGTTGGCTGACCGGAGTCGGTCTTTAGGGTTAGATTACTATATTAATGAATTACGAATATTATCGTCATAAACCTGCCTTACCCAACGATCGCCTGATTGGAGGTCCGGGGCGAAGTGGTATGGTTACACGAGATAACAATCATCGATCATCGCAAGTATCCCGAGGACGTGTAGCGGTAGGAGCTGGCTTGATGGAAAGATTAAAATACGGAGAAATCGATCCTGAAAGAGGACTATACTTCCCAAAATACGACACAGTTCATAAATCAATCATAAGTTTTTGCTGAGCTTGGGTAAGATAGTTCGGGGATAAGTCGAGTTGTGTATCCATATAGTATCAACGTTGGCTTATTATTAGACAAACTTAAAACATGCCACCATCGCATTGCATTCCTCGTTTGGCATCTCCCTGGACACTTCTCTACCCTACCCACATAGGGCTGATGTTCGCTTCGGCAATGCATGCCAACTCATGCGCTCATATTACCTGCATTCACTTCACGGTTAATTAAGTTCGGTATGGGGAATTGGAATAGGATGTTCGTATGGCAGCCTGCTTGGCGTGGAGATGTCTCAGAGCGGCATGTCGCATTGGCGGTTATCATGGTTGTTTGACTCATAATGGAAAGTATGTTTTGTATCGAGATGGTGATAACCCGGGTATTAAGCTGTCGGCGGTTGCGTGTATTTCGAGAGCTGTTGATAGAATCGAGGAAAGGCTCCTCGTCAATTCCTAGATATATGATCTGATATTAGACTGTGGTCGAGCTTATCTTCAGTTTCTGTCCATCGTCAGCTTGATTGCGTAAAGCTGAATCTTCAACGTAATTAGAATTGTGCATATGATGATGTTCCCATGTCATGGGTGAGACTGTCAGATGGGTATTCTGATGGACCAGGGTATATCCTCCTTAAACTGCCAAGCGTCAAGAGCTTAAGAGTCACCTCGACACCATTTGATTTACGTACCTTGTCTTGAGCCTCAATTTTGGGGGAGTTTGTGTTTCCCCGCGCTCCAGTTTCCTCCAGAAATAGCATTATAACTACTTCAAAGGTCATTTTGCCAACACGTCGAACTCATTGTCCCTTTCTAGGATCATGGAGTGCAAAGGAATTGAAGCCATTGATTGTCTCTGTCTTCAATCCGACCGTGAACTGGTGTCACTCACACTCTGCGTAGTAAACCCATCAATGGTGCCTACGTCGTTGGCAACCAAGACACCCTCACCTCCAATTGGTCGCGCTGCCTGCAATTATGCCGACTGTCTTCGGCTTCGTCCGAGGCGTGTATCATTCTGCTATGATGGCCTGCTGATGGACATGGTTCTCTGCATGCACTGAAGCCACGCAAGTCTGCACTGCATTCCCAGTGAATTCAGTGTGTTATCGTTCATCACGTTGGTGATGTGTTTGAAGGGTGATGACGAATGGGAAGCATCGTTGACCGATGGATGGTTCATATGAGGTTGTCGACGGGCCGGTCCTTTAAGAGAGGGTGTTCGTGCTGACGCTCGAACTTGGCGTGTTGAGTTAAGGTTAAGAAGCTCGAGTTTCCGGTTCCTCTTTGTTCTTCACTGTCCATCTTTCCTCTGCTTGCCTTTGTCACAACAGATCGAAGCCGCGCGCGGCATCTCACTTCCTATCATCCATTGTCCTATCCTCTTTCCCGTTTGTCCATACGAATCACTGCTTGTGTTAGCATCTCAACACCAACCTGAAAAACGTGTAACTCCATCACAAACAGCCCCCACACTATCCGTGGCCAGTTGACCCATACCCTTTTGCCATTGCTGTCTTCCTCGTGATAATGGGGGACCTCGCCAATGATATAAATGGCTTCATAACCCAGCACAACGCGATGAGAGGACAACGTCATACACGGGATGCTATCCCTGCCATGATCCCAAGTTATTATGCCCCAAGCTTGATGCTCTCAGAGGGAGACAACAATGGCACTCCTACTCAAAGCATCAGCATGTCAACCGCCAGCAGCTCGACATTCTTGTCTTCCTGCTTTGACAGACCAACGCCTCAAACCTCTTCGGTTTACACAGAACCTCCTCCTGCTACCACTGTACCCCAGTCGCAGCCATATGTGACATCATCGTTACTCACATGTGAGTTCCTCGGCTTCGGGGACTGCGATTTCGTGTTCGACTTGAATGATGAATCCCGCTGGATTGCGCACATTGCGGATTTCCACCTTCGCAACATCTTCCCAACGGTGTGTATCTGCTGGTTCTGTGACCGTACATTCAGATCATCCTCCCACGACCAAGCTGATGCTGAGGCCTGCTATCGGAAGCGCATGCATCATATTGCAAAGCACTTTCGCAACGGTCTCTCGGGGCGGCAGATGCGTCCAGACTTCTTCCTTCTTGATCACTTATACCAGAACCGGTTGATTGATGAAGAGATGTATCAGAGAGCAAGAGCCTATCACGAAGCGTCTCAGGTCCAGATTCAGAACTTATACCCTGCTGGCTGGAGGCCAGATCACCGCAATCAGGAGCCGGCGGTGGTGGAAGCCAGTCGGTCAAGGCATCGGGGGCCGTCGAATCTAAATCGTGCGTCACAGGGATACTATCGTTGAGCGGAGGGCTCGTCCGTCACTCGACGGGATTCCCTCCTTCTTCAGTTGCTCTGATACCCTAAAGTCTCGACTCCAAGAATGACTAAGTATCAGGAAATAGCCTGAGGTAATGTAAGACATTTTTATTTTGTTCTTGGTCCTTCGTTGGTCGATTCTTGACATTGAGAAGGAAAGGCTTTTGTCATCCTGTTTTCTGGTTAGAGTATTAGCAGGGAATGTCAGCCTTTTCGAATGGCTTCTCGAGGATATGTCATCGCAGATCAGAATACGAGAGTTCTGCCGCCTGAGGTAAATGAACGATCGCCCTTTAGGTGCGAGGACGTTGATGGTTTGTGGGCATCGGGAACATGCTGCTGTACCGAGCACAGTGCTTGTATCGATACTGGTGGGTGAAGGCAGATATTTAAACCCCAACTCCCAACAAGGAAAGTAGTTGAATGAGTAACATTGCAAATGAAAATAAACGTGAAAATCAGTCACAGACTAGGCAGTGAAGATGCGTGAATGAGCGTGGCGATGCATTTCCACACTATGATTGGACCAGAGTGAGCAAGAGTCATCACTTACACGAGCTCACATGTAAAGACCTATGCCCAGACCTGAACATATTTTATCGATAGTAATGCCATAAATAAAGTAAATTATTAGAATTCTTTGCGATAGGACCCTGACAAGAACGTCCCTAAGCTTTTATCAAGTAATTGCGCTCGCCTCACTCTTCCACAGGGTAGGGCGTGTTTAGCTGGCCTCATTCATGGCTCATGCTGGTGCCCAAGCATAGCCTCACAACCAAGGGGAGGCAAGAAAACTTAGGACCTATTCCCTAAGTGATGAAAAGACTCAAGTAAGTTTAGTATATCTTAGAGAGGCTTTAGACTAGTCTATATTGGCACCCTGGTTTAACATCAGAAGTTTTCTTGCTCCCTAGGGATAACCCAGCAGAGACCTCGAACTCGTGTTTTCAAAACTCGTAAGTGCCGGAATACCTAGATTTAAAAAGTGAAAGGATTATTGTCGTCACTTTGAGGCCTTCTTGAAAGTGCATGTGTGAGGTATTGGTGTGAAACACGGTGTTACTGTGCAATGTCCTTTGAACGGCTGGGGTTAAAAGCATTGCAAATTTTACACTCTGGTGCCTGGATTCTTTCTGATCTGAAAGCCATTTTGGGCCCTCCCAAGTTTCCCTTTGTGTTGGGAGTGAGGTCTCGACTACACGCTCATGTATGACATGAAGTGTGGGAGATGAACCTATCTATTTATGAAAGCCTCAGGATTGTTTCTGCCAAGAAATATAATCAGAAACGATGAAGAGAAATTGAACATAAATTGATTGCTGCAAGGTAATGTCTCGAGTCCTCCCAGAGACCCCGGCGATCTTGCTTTTTTATTAAAAGAAGACCAGTTTCTGAGGAATGCCTGGTATCTACGTGAAGCTTATAGGTTCCGAGAGTATGATCTTTCATTTCAGAGAAGCATTGTTCACGTAGAGGCCACGAAGACGCCAAATAAAAACGCCTCGCCAAAAAATCTTCTTGGTATATTGGACCACATCTTTAAAATTTGCCGAAAACAAAGAGAAGCAAAGAAAGAAGAAGACGAGAAGCGTAGTTCTATGTGTCGCTCTTTCCTACTTGAGAGGCGAAAACACCAAAAGTGCATCGCGAGGTTTGGATATAGAAACATAATTACTTTGCCGATAACTCAACATCAGACAACGTGTCCGAGTCTTGCTTGTGGGGAGCATTCATGCATGATTTGGGAGGGAGGTCAAACTGACTCTTGGGCGATGCTCATTTGTTTCGGTAAAGGTATGGACCTTCCGTCAGTGAAGAGATCCAGGCTTGCGCCATGCGGTTCAAACGGTCGATCGTGGGGTAAGGTTAAAATATGGGGCATGGGCCAACCTTATCATACCTCAAGTTGATGACCACGGTATTCATTGTGCCAATATCGTCAATTTATTTATGCAATGGGGGTTTTCGTATGTGGAAGAAAGTTTCTGCTGACTTTCATGTATTCAAACAGTTCAAAGAAACTCGCAAAGGTATGAGTCTTACTGAACATTTCACCTCTCCATCGTAAGCATCACATCCAGTGGATCAAGAGGAGTTGTCGCTTACATTTGGTGTCAACAAGGGGGAAGTAACACACCGATGTGGTTATTAGACCAAGACTCGGTGACTGTTCCTTCCTGTCGCGAGTGAATCACGGCAAAAAAGACATGGCGTGCGATCAATATTTACTGAAAATAAAGAGAGGCAAAGAAAGACAGATAAAAGCCATAGTTCTTTTTATATATTACTTCTTTTCACTTTATAAAGAGGCAAAGATACCAAAAGTATGTAAGAAGGTTTAAATACATCTATATTATTTCTTTTATCATAGTTCAATATTAGATAACATATATGAGTGGCCCTTTTTACTATTTGGGAACATACCCAGACGATGTCTAGGAAAAGAGTAACAATAAAAGAAAATGTTACATCGTATCAACTACGTCTTTTTCATTTGTCGGATCAAATGCACTTGCAACCATCAGTATTATTCATGTCACTGTCTAATACATTCGCATCCTCAAATGAGACGATCCATTAGGTTGTTATTTAATCTCACCCAGAAAGATGTGGCCAGGATTGCTGGTCACACATGAACAGCAAGCCCAGAAAGACTCATTAGGACCCTCATGGACTTCCGACACGGAGGCAGATATATCCAGGACAAAAAAATGCAGGTAAGCTATCTAGAGAGGTGGATACTGTCTTAGAGGCGCGAATATAGAAAGTGATATTTTGCAACCTTGAACTCCACAACTTGATGGAGTTCCTGGCTTCATGGATGGAAGGGCACTAGTTCGAACCCTCCAATGCCCAAGGCTTTAATTTTGAGAACGGGAATTGTCGACATCCAGCCACATTCGAGATTGAATCGTGCCCAGTCCCTTTTAGGCAATTATTGTGCAATTTCTTAGCTCACAACCCGGGCAAAGCCGTTCAAGTATGGGTGGGTAGGGCTGAAGTGGAGTTCATGATCAACAACGACAGATCTTGAGCCAATCATCGAAAATTATCGAAGACTTCGACATGGGTTGTACCATTGGGAGATGATTTGTAAAGTCGTTGGTATGAATGGTAACAGCGTTCTGAAAGTGAGGTGCAATCTAACATTGACGCTCATGATATCTTGCTTGCTGTAGCGACAAATGACATTGTTACCCAGATCTTTCAGGCTACCTTAATTCTGAATTTATTGTCTGGTCAACAGTCTAATTGAATGACCTGGGAGCGTATGCTTGTATGTTTTTTTGACATGGGCGAATTTCCTGCGCAAATGCTTCAGCATGCACTTGAAAAGTAGGCTTTTTGCAAAAGGAAGGCAAGCTAAGCTACGACTTCACCGGTTGGACAAGGTCCAGTCATAGATTTGAGACGATATGCTGATGGGGGAACGACGGTGCGTAAATACTAATTCTGGGGACAACTTCAAAACAATACACCCATCATATATTGCATAGTGTCACTTCAGTGCATTCTCCTCGTGCCTTATTAGTCGGCCAAGCTGCGCCGGTTGTACTGGACTATGGGTGTGTACCTACTTAGTAGATAATACTTACCTATAAAAAGGAGCCGATGCACTGAAAAATGATGCTGCGTGTCAACCGACATAGATGTCCGGCTCGAGCTCTCTCAGTTCTGATGTGTCATCACAAGTATCTTCTGACGGGTCAAAGAAGTACTTCTGGGGATTCTCCATTCGGTAGAGGAAGAGACAAGTTCAACTGAGACGAGAGAGCCGATGCTCTGCTAATTTAATCTCAGCTAAGGTACCCTGTCTCTTTTGAACTTACATGCGCGCAGTTGAGACTGATATATATGTATCGTAACTGATTATCATTTAATTTAATTTCTTTGTTCTTTTGAAGCTGGATCTTCCATTCCCCTGTGTTGGCTAGTTGTGGAGATTTCATGGGTCTGTATTGATGCTGATTCTCATCCAGGGCCCGTCTCTTCGATATGGGTTCGTCGTTGTCAACTCCCCTGTTAGATACAGACAGATGCCAAAATCCTCATCTTCACCTACTCGCCGTGAAATTGCAACTCTTGGAAAATACTAAGATTTTCTCGTCATAACTACTACCTACTTAGGTACTTACTTCACGCAAGTAAATGATGCGCTTTCCATTAGATGCAGAGAAATCCTGTTGCCTTAGGTTTCCTGAGCATGTCCGTCCCGATTGGGAAGGAATGCTCGCTCTCCCCAACAAATGAGGCTCATGAGGGAAGGAGCTTGCGCTCCGATGAGAGCTGCCCTCACCAATCAAACCACTTGTTGAGTGAGAAGGCAAGAGCACTCCTTCCCAACTGAATGTCCAATGGACAGGCCGTCTTAACCTCCAGGGTCCTGGCAAACTTTTCCACTTTCATTCATCACAAGCTCCATCAATCTTCAATCTTCAAATTTTCACAAAGACAACAGCAGCAATGGCTTCCTCTGGTCGTCAGACACGTCTCGTGGCCATCGATGGCCAGCTTGGGTTAGTGCGCCGAGCTCCTCCTGTCCCAGTGCCTCCCGTGGGCGCTGGTGCTGCTGACATTATTTTAGATACAGAGGGTGTACAGCTCAAAGAAGCTGTTGGTAAGACTGCCCGAACATTAGGTATTGAGACATCTGTCTCATCCTATAGGGCACTGGCACTCTCTGTTATTGAAGATTGCCCCCTTAAGCGGGAGCTTATTGCTTTCGTCGATGGCGAGACAGAGGACCCTCATGAGTCTCTCGTCCCCATCGACGCTTTTGCTGCTGACAATGATAGAGCCGACTGGCATACCCATTGTCACGATATGACGAGGATATGGAGGGACTTTCGCACAAAGGTCGCCTCCGCCTCCAATGGCCAAGTTGCTATCGACGAGATGGCAGCGCCCTCAGGCCCCCTTAAGTCCAGAGCCACATTCCTCTGGCACTACCCTACCGACACCTCCCCCCATAAGATCTTCTCGCACGTTATGGACCCAGGCAGTGCCAGTCTGAAAGTGCAGTCGGTAAGTTCAGCTTTCCAATCGATGTCTTGAATATCACTAACATATATCAGATCAAGAATGGGATGAGGAGGGATCTCAAGACTCTGGACTTGATTCCTATTAGAGTCCCATATAAGGTAACAGGCCCCGAGTGGGAGGAGACTTACAAAGAGCAGTGGCCAGCAATCTGGCAAGCTTGTATCGACCTCACCAAGGAGCTTGTCAAGGACGACAGGTTTATCTTTGCCGTGGGCAAAGAAGTGTTCCCAGCCTTGAAAGGGATATGTAAGTCTCTTGGGCTAACGCTAGAATACTTGGAACTCGACGTCCAGACAAAGATGTGGGAAAAGTCCCCACGTATTTATATTGCTCGCGATTCAGCTGGCAATATACAAAAGGTGATCTTCTGGACGTTTCACGGCCAGTTTAGCTTCGCCAACAAGAAGGCCAATGTTGGGGCAGTTTGGGACTTGCTATACAATGCAGGTTACGAACTTGCTGGGGTCCCTGTCCTCAACTATGGTTATTTCGAATACAAGGCTGGTGCTACTACCAGGCGCTTGTGGGCTAATGTGACATCGCAGGTCGGAAAGATTACTGACCGAGACATGTACAATGCCCTCATGACCAAAGAGAATGCAGAGCACAAGATCTGCTCTGTCGAGCTGGTACTGGAGTGCTTCCCTGCACTGATCAAGAAGGAACCCGGGCTTGCTGACAGAATCAAGTCTGCGGTGAGTGAGAAAGGCTACAGTCCCCTTTACCCCATCCTTCAATTCTTTCAAACCCAGGAACTTCCAAAGATACTGGCGACCAAGAGAAGCAGGCCATCGCGTTCTGATTCTCCTCCGCGCAAACGAATGGCGCTTAACGATGGCCAGAAGAGAGGTCATGCTACCAAGAGAGCACAGCTACTCTCCAAGTACGACGCCCTCCTCAACTCCTTCGAGGCCCGCCAAGTCGAGGCCAGTCGATTCGATCCGAAGAAGCCTGCCGAGCACGCTCGTGCCCTTCCCAGGCTCGACGAGATCAAACAACTTCGGGCAGACGAAGACTTCAAACGGTTGAGTACTAAACTCAGCTTTTGGGTCACCTTCTTCTCCGAAGAGTATCCTCGCGGGTTGCGCTGGTCTCTCGATGGCGGCCCTGCCATCACTCAGCCTGATCCTTTTGCCAACACGACCCATCCCGGGATTAAGCTCTTGGACATCTCCTATTTCAGGAATAAGTCAATTAGAGTCGAAGCGTGTGGCCCTCTTCCAGAGGATGACGGCGAGGATGAGGAATGATCTACCACTCCTGGTGTGACGTCCTGGTCCCTATAGGTATCGTTCAAATGCCTTTCAAGTTCTTATCGTATGTTTAGGAATACGCCTCATTCTTTATGTTTGGGAAAGTCTTGTGCCTCGTCATAAGAATTGCCTCATCTTCGGATGGGAAAGATCTTCGTGCCCTCTGGGAAGGAGATATTGCCTGTTGCTCTTGAGCTTCAGAAAGATCTTGGACTCTCACGAGAAAGAGATACCCTCAGTGCGATTCTATCTGAAGATAAATCAGCCAAGAGGGGCCCTTCGGGGTAGGGTGACGAAGTCGGACTCTGCACCTCCACGTGGTGTTGCCTGGAAATCCCATGCTAGTTATAGCAGGGAGCCAACGCAGAGACGCAATAGTTAAGATTGTTTGTTGATGAAAAGATCTGTTGGCTTTGGGGGGATGCGCTACCCGTGTTTATGTATGTTGCGTTCGTGTTTCGTTGCTGGGATGTAACGTTTTACCGGTATCACTATTAGGGGTTGAAAGTCCAGGTCGGTGCGGAAACAACATATAGAAACTAGATGTTCTTCACTTGTTAATGCTTGCGCGGAGGCTGGTTGCTGTCGATATGTGAATCTGTTTATTGAATATGGTAGGTCTAAGTCTATGGTCAAGCTTCCAGCCCAGAGGTGGGAAGCTCCTCCTGACCGTGCGAACGGAACCACATGTGTTGTTTCGGATGAACTTTTTTTCTGTTCCAAGGGGAATATTGTTTGAAGCCTTGAGGAGCAAGTCCAAGTTGGCTCTTTGGTTGTGTCCGTGTGAGATGATTGTCGAATTCTGGTTCGGGATGTCGACGATGCACAAACAGTCTCTCAACGAAAGCTAAATGAAGATATCAAAAATGTGAAGCAACAGAAAAGCGTACATCACCACATGAGGGATACATTGAACGCATGGCGACGCGCGGGCTTCTTTCATCTCTCTCACGTGCCAGCAGTGCCAACACTGCTTAACAACGAAGGGGCCTGGAACTGGAAAGCCCGCTTAAGGCTAGCTTTAGGTATGCTTAAATATATCAGAAACACAGCGATATCAATAACAATTCAACACAGGTCGATTGGTCTAGTGGTATGACCGGATCAGTCAATCTGGTTGCGCCCCCCTCTGGGCCCCCAGGGGGGAGCGCAACTGGAGCTTGATCTTAACCTGGGTTCGAATCCCAGATCGACTAATCTTTTTGTCTTGTTTCTCTTGTTTTTCTAGTTAAGTTCGCTATCCAAGTTCGTGAATCAGGAGAACTCTGCATGCTCTCTTAATGGTCTTGAAGTATTGACTGGGCTGAGTATATCGTGACCAAACACGCTCTGATCATGGGATGTAATCTGAAGTCCCATTATTTGTGTATGTGTGCCGCGCGCTCCAGCTGTATGGAAAAGAAAGAGCCTCAAGATTAATCTCATAGGAACTCGAGAGCTGCAGGAAACTGGAGTTCTGTCGGCCCTCTAGTCCGAAACTAATGCTACTATGTGAGTCTGGTTGAAGCGGTTGTGTCAGATATAGCCATCTGATGGCCAACGTCACGAATTTGGAAGCCGGCGAGTTCAGATGAGTCACCTCGGGAGTATGGAAGTTGAACCCCTACACGTCTCGTCACCATTCTCAGCCAACGAATCCCGGGGACGATGACCTGAAACAGACTCATCCGACAAACCCGCCCCCGGGGCTTTCGCTGTTTCAGTTTTCCAATGAGCATGGAGCCATGATGCAGGCCATCTAATACATGCATCAGAACAGGCGTTACCTTCAATGTGAGTGTTGATATCTGTGGGCTGTGACCAAGTCTCAGTTCTTTTGATGCGCCAATCGATCTGGCATTGGGGCTTGTCATGATGGTTTGGCCTTTTCTGAAGTGAACAGCTAATTCAGTGCCATCTATTGATACCTTACAGATTAACTGAGAATATAGCTCTATTGAAACGGGTTGTACATTGAGGTTTATGTACAGACACTCTAGCCTGTTTCCTCATCATTCAATTCGGTACATCCAGTACCTTGTTTATCTATTTTCGACTTCCTTTAACTCTCAGATAACGATCATCAACAACGAAATGACCTGACAGAAAACTGACAACATGGAACCTTCCGACACCTAGTGCTTGGCTGAAAGTCTCTTCAATGAGTTTAGTCGTGACGAAGGTACCCTAAACGAAGTCCTTCTCTTCGATGTTTGACACGGTGTATCTTTAGGACTTGCCCGTGAAACATCCACATTATATACTTAAGAAAAGGATAAGCTCACTTCAAGCTGCGCCGAAAACTCCGTACGGCATCCTCACCGGCCCCCAAGTTGCGAATGGCGTTGTGAAGACGATTACTTTGGAGTGGGGCTCGTCTCCCCACCACAACACCACCCTCATCTTCCTTCTCCCGACGACCATCGCCTGCATCTATCAACAGAATACTAAATAGCGAATTTCACACCGCATTATTCGTTCTCATTCCTTCGATTTTATACTCTCCTTTTATCCACTCCTTATCCCCGACCTGCCGCTACTCCCACCTCTATTGATATTATCTCTGTCTTTCCTTCTACAACACCATTCTCATCGTTTTCCTCACGACGACAATTCGCCTGCATCTACCAACAGAAAGCTATTGATGGGGGGGCTTGGATATCTTGCTTTTATTTCTCCTACTTCGTCTCTATGCACTCAATTTATCTATTTCGGATCATCGTCCTTCGATTGACCGCCATGCCATAACATCATCACTTTTTTTCCACTTTACGAGACGAACTTGTCAGCTTCTATCAGCAATATTTACCACGACGAAAATTTATGTGTCTCTTCGGCGCTACATATACCCGTTGGCAAATAGGCTTTTTGGATCACCCTGACGGAACGCGAGAACCTCATGAACTGCAAGAACCTAAAGTCCGCAAAGACAAGACCTCTGAAGTCACACCGAATGAACGCGAACCCTCATGGATTGCAAAAAATGGGGTCCCGAAGATGTCTCGTCCTACAACATGGCTACAGTCCTGCGTCTGGTAGTGCTACGCTATTGATGGCTGCATACCTCTTCCCCTTCCTCTCCGACGCATTTTTGAAGCTCTTCGCCAAGATCTATATCAACTCTAATAATAACCCGGAGAAGCTCCTCAATGAGAACGACCATTACGACACAATCGGAAAGTACTGTGAGAAGCGCGATCTTCATTTCGGTTCAGTGCCCTCACCAAGATCTATATTGACTCCAACAATAACCAGGAGAGAACGACCATTACGACACACTCACTATCGGAAAGTACTGTGAGAAGCGCGATCTCAATTTCAGTTCAGCGCCCTCGCCAAGATCTATATTGACTCAAACAACAACCCAGAAAGTTCCTTAAAGAGAACGACCAGTACGATACGCTTACTATTGGAAAATGCTATGAGGAGCGCGATCCTAACTTGGCCTGTGTTGCCTCTTCCAAGGGACAGAATGACTTGGAGCTCGTCAATTGAATGCAGCCTCGTCAACTTCGCCAAAGTGCTGAAAGCTGGGGGGACCTACTGCAATCGTCTTCTCTTCATCAGAGGGATGACATCTCTGAAGGTGCCCATAGGAGCTTGTGTTTAAATCAGGGGACATCTTGTTCGATCCCGAGATAGACCTTTTTCCACGCCCCCGTGGGTACTCAACAGGCTCCCCGGTATGCACCTTATGAGGGCCAGTCGTCTTGTGGGGCACCACTTCATCGGAGGAAAGCTCGAGTATACTTGGGTGGCTTTGAACACAGCTTGCCGTTGCTTACCCTCAGTTGGCGAAGCTGACGAGTTACATTCAACATTGTCACTCAGGCCGCAGTCCACAGGGGGGCTTACGAAAACACTGACGAGACCACCTACCACACTGCCGTTGGAGCCGCTTCATCAGTGGGAGGAATCTCGACCCTCCCATTCATTTGACCTTGCTCCTATCAACACGAAACCTGGTTCTCCTACCACCGCTCCTGCCACATGGCGCATAGAAGCTACAGCTCCAACCCCTCTCAACAATTTGGAAGGGTCACGAGCGATCGATCCGAGATCAATTCCGATTCCTCTAAAACGCAGCTGCGGGAACTGATCTGTTGTATTTTATTCAGTAATATGTTGATCCCGAAGTGTATTTGCTGATTTGCTAACCCCAGAGCATAGACTTGATTCCCTACCAAGCCAACTCCATCGCCAGAGCCTCCTGCTACCGACAAGAGGGCCACCGTCTCTAAACGCCAAAGCAGGCCTTAAGAAGAATAAAACCCCAAGCCTTAAACCAGAGCGCTAAAGATAATCTGGTCAAAATCGCCCTAGGCTCATGCGTGAGCTACCAGAGGATCTCTGTCATTTCGGATCGCGTCTTGGGTTTCATAACCTCTCTGCCTTGGAACGCTTATGGGTTTCATGATGGGGCATATCAATGGCTTACCCCCTCCCTTACCCTCCTTCGTACACCACTGAGTTTGTCATCATTGATGAGGCCCACGAGCGCACCATACCAACAGATCTACTTCTGGCACTACTGAAGGGTGCCTTGCCACTGCTTTCTGATCTGAAAGTGGTCATCATGTCAGCCGCCCCTGACGTGGATGTATTCCTGAACTACTTCGGCTAAAGGGCTTTGAGGATGGCTTTTCTAAGGGTCCTCCGACCTTGGCCGCAGCTGAGAACCCCGGAGGCGCCCAGGTGTTCCAACCTGCTTGGGAGTTCCAGCCCACCCAGGCCCAAGTCCCTGCAAAGCCAAAGCAGCCTCTCAAGCGAGGAGACAGCATGACCCTCCAGTATGTCACTCGCAACAGTCGTCGAGGGAATCAGACCTCCGACCTTCGTGCCATTAGCAACAGTAGTTGTGCTAATTTGTTAATCCGATAGCACGGTATATCAACCTCAACGAGATCATGTCATAGATGAAGACCGCATTCCTCTCAGTGCATGCTTTATCCAGGCGCTATGCAATATAATACGGATCTATCAATGCAATAGCTTTAGCATACCGGAAGCAAGATCATATGCTAGCCTGGAAATACAGCCAGTAGACCCCAACGAGGTTACACTACAGACCAAGGCCGCATTCATCCCAATGCAACCATCAGCAGGACCACTTCGACTTTCTCCTTTATAATAACGGACATGACTGCCTTCCGTCAGCGGAAGAGGATTTGGAATCAGGCAGAGATTGTCTATTACTTTTGCTGTCTGGCCTTCGACTTCACGCGCTGGTAATCCCATACCCTCCCCCTTACTCCTACAGTTGTGGCCAACCTACAGAGACGAAAGTTTGCAACTCGACTCGTGTGCTCGCGACACATTATCCGGCAATACGAACTGTATCAGAACGGATGATACGGTAGTCCCCGTTGTGTGCTTGACCAATACCGCAGAGGCGTTTGAGCTCTGATGAAAGAATAAGTTGAACTACCTAAGGGTCGAATTCGCGGCTTATGTCTACCTTACTTTTCGCGGCTTGAATAGCGACGTTGCTTTAAAGGTGGCCAAAAGGGTCTCCGACCTGAACTCCCTCTCCCGCATATTCACAAGTCAAGTCAATGGCTTTATCACAATAAACTCGCATGGCGCCAATCTCGGGCCAAAACTTTGCTTTCTTACGAACTACTTATCGGCTATATTAAGTCTGTCTCTGTGCCGTCTGGATGAACCAAACGACAATCTTGTATGCCTCTGGACGGTCCACATATACCTTGCGCGGGCCTTTAAACAAGGAGACTACGGTGAAACCATGGGCTTCATGATAAGGCTCTTTTGCTTCTCCTCCTTCAACTATCTGTGCATTGGTCGGGTTTATTGAAGCCTTTGAGTCGATTGACGACTATCTCTTTGCACAACGTCCAGGATCAAGAAAATTTAAAAAGAAAATCAGGATTCACAGGCATTGGCGTGTAGAGAGGTTCATCTCCTGAAAGCGGCCTTGTAGGGATCAACCACAGATGGTTCCTTTATGACTCCTTCATCATGACCAATTGTCAGTTCTTGACAACAGTCACGGCCATCGAGCCCGAGTGGCTCAGGGACTGGGAACTTCCAGGAGGAAAGATGGGCGATGAACTATCCCCAACAACAGTCACAGCTATTGAGCTGGCATCTGGTGTCCTGCCCCAGGTCTACGTCAAGATTGAGGCTTCTTCAGCCTAGTTCAACCGCACCTTTCTACAATTTCTGATATTCTCCTGATAACAAACCGGGCTGGCCTTTCTCTTCCTCACTTCCTCCTTCACCTTGAACCATTTTTCACTTCATCAACATTCACATCTTCCCACACTCGCAAACAATCACAACACTTCACCAAACTTTTATCCCGTTGCTCCTCATCTTTCATTCCATTCTCTACTATCACTGAACTCCTGTTTCTCCGCATCTTCCGTCGCCGTCATGGCTTCCGCGCACAACGCAGAGTTGCAGCATGTTACGCGAGTGGCTCAGGGGCTGGGAACTTCTAGGAGAAGAGCTCGGCGATAAATTACGGGGGTTAAAACTGGCCCATTCAAAATGCCACTCGTAAAGGCGTCGTTTGAAGAAGCTTGTGGGCCACGCATCAACAAGCAAAAGGATTGGTGGTAAATAACACGTTAAGCTGTGGAAGATCGTATGGAGCTTTGTTGTACTGATCACATATTGTTCACATATGTCAAGGAACTTAGGACATGGTCAGAGCAAGACGCTTCACGCTAAGCTGAATTCCAAATATTGTCAAGACGTCCCGCTACCTAGGATCGAGTCGTTATATTTTCTTCCATTCATCGTCGACGCACCCAGGTGTACTCGGGATATCGGCGAACTTCACCACGACAGTTTCGGCTGCATCGATAGGCGAACCTCACATCTCTGCGTTCACTTTCTGTTCAAGCCACTTAACATATATGCTTCCGACCATATTTAAGCCCTGATTATATAGCATTCCAAGCTTCTACTTCACCTTGCACAGGTAATTCCGATATGACTATTGGCTAACGCCTTTTGACCGAACTACTCGCATCAATCTCCATTGCCTTCCAACGATGGAGAACGTCTTGCTCACGGACTTCTGACATGATCGGCAAGACGCAGATGGCTTCGCCCACTTGAAAGGTCTCCCGTCGACGCTCGAACTACGAAAGGTCACTTCCTGCGTCCCCGAACAATACACACTCTATGGGCGTTCAATTTATAAGAAATATGCGACGAACTGAGGATTTCCCTAGTCTGTCAAAGTAGGGGAGAGTTGTGGAAGGTTAACGGGGAGGTCTCGATATTTCGTGGTCACGATGGATATGGTGATGCTACGATGACCATATGCTGGCTGGTGTTGAACCACAGCCAGGCCCATATCTGGGCACAGCCTATGTTGGCGGAAACTGAGTCGAGTCTGTTGCAGGCGAGACATTGTCCTCATAGCACTTTTACCATTGACCTCATTACTTCTGCCTGCCTTGAACCATTTGTCTGCTGGATGCTTTTAATCTGTGCTCATTGTTATTTTTCATGTGTCTAGTAACGAATTCCAGAAAAGAAAAAAAAAGGAAAAAGACGAGCTTAGTGGTCGACAACGGCAGGGTTCGAACCTACGCGGCCGAAGCCAACAGATAACCGAACTGAATTCAAGTCTGTCTCCATAACCACTCGGACACGTTGTCTCACTCGGTTTGTTAACAAAAGACTTATAATTAACGATTATATAGTGTCGAAAAACTTCAGTTTAAACACCACAAGCAAACGAGACGAATGCGGTAGAAGAACTGCAGGTCACAATAATTATTGACAGCGAAATATTTGGTCACTCTCCTCATAGTAAAAGTTGATCCATATCAAGATATGGTAAGAAGAGGCGGAATTGCAGCAGAAGGGGAGAATGCTTGTGATTATTTGTTGTGAGTTCCGGATGGCTACCCCGTGACGGTCCATGTCGTGCATGTTCTTTGCTCCCTTTCAGACTCGAAAACTTGCAGAGCAGAATTTTTACAGACCAGCCTTGCTCAGATTTCTTACTCTCAATCCATGACATGTTTCCGATCCAAGAGCTGAGAGTCGATATGAATGTTCACAAAGCGCTGTTACTTCTAACTGGGACGTGACCCAAACCAGGGAACTCGAAGGCTGTTGTTCCAAACTATCAGAAGACACGAATCTAAAGACAAAATTAGAAACTCGGAAGAGATCCAGAAGTCCGTAGACATTCTGCCGGCCTTGTCATCTTTTCATGTCAAGTTACTTGCGAGTTACAACCTCGATTTCTCACCTCGCGCAAGGAGTTAATGATATGTAAAAATAATGTATAATATAATCCCAAGGCTGTGTCCGATAGGCTAACTGGACTGGAGAGAAGTACTACGCAAAAGATTAATCGTCAGAATGGAAATCGGGAATTATTCTCGGAGTCTGGCTATGAGCAACGCACATATGGTCTGTGATTAAGGTCAAGGGGCACAACTCCCACTGCAGCACTAATGTCAAATAATATCACATTTTCGAGGATCAAATCTGTCTCAAATCAAGTGTTATCAGGTATTGAATGAATACTCCAAATATCACTGCCATCCTCCATGGTACCGGGCATCAGTTGCTCATCGACCGCAAATCCCTTCACCGAAAACCAGATTCCAACCAACACCAACACCATCAACGCAATGCACTGGTTCTTCCTGCCCGCGCCCTGCGTCATCTCAAGATTGATAGTTGCTGCTCAAACTCGCGCCTGCATCCAATTTTAACCAGTCAGAAGGCGGGTGCAGCCGGGAAGCATGTAGAAGGTACCCATGATCATTATCCGTAAGGGGTTCACGCTGTAGGAAGTTCGCATGTACTTGACAGGTGCCTGCCACTGGCAAGCATTCTTTTCGTATGTAGTGATGCAGGAGCTTCACAACGCGCAGGCAGTCACATGATCGCGAGGAGGTAGATAAAACCTCTCGCCCCTCCCGATCTCTCTCTTCTTTCTTCTTCAGCCCAACATCAAACCGTGAGTTCACGATCTTTCATTTGCCCTGCACTTCAGCTTCATCGAATCACTCCGCTGTTCCTTTCCTTGCATTCCTCACATACTGCTGCATCTTTGCGTGCGCAGTTTTCCCTCCCCTTTCCCTTCACCTCACTGTCGCCGCTCCTTTCCTGCTTTCCCAGTTCCCTTCCCCCCTCACGCAATCTGCGTGGACCTAGAGAATGCCTTTCGTGGTCTCACCCTGGTGCTCAACTCATGAGAATCCAACATCTATGCCTCTTTCATGACATGTTCCCTTCTCTCGACACGAAAATCCATGCCTCCATGTTCCCGCGAGCCCTTCCCGCTGGCACGATGATGTCCTCTTCTTCGCGATCTCTGCATTTTCGGAGAGCGACCATCTACACAGCCTCATCCTTTCACGAGAATCTACCTCATGCCTCTTCTGTTCTCCTTGTCCTCCCTCATCTTCACTTGTTTCCCCTATTCTCGCAGTTCTGCACACTTATCTCTACCTGGACATTCACTACAACACAATTTCCTTGTTCACTCTTGATTCAGAGACATTTCGTTCATCTCTTTTCCATTCTGATTCACTGACATATAAATATAGTGACGCACAATATACAAGACTCTTTTTTTTTTTTTCGTGCGCAACATGGCTGTAAGTTTATACCATACTCATCTTGTCAGTACACACACTGACTCTTCTTCATACAGTCTGAACCCGCAACCGTACGTACACAACCAGACCCTCCCTCTTATCCACGACATCTTTACCATATCCCCATGACATCTCCACCATATCCCCATGACATCTCCACGACATATCCACGACGCCCTTCATCCAAGAGTACTAACACACTATATAGGATCCGCCCGACAAAGGGGGGGAACCAACCAGTGGGGGTGGGGGCGAGGCCCCCCCCCCTCCCAAGCCTCGACGTCTGTTTTGTTCTGTTTGTCGAAAAGCCAACCATACCGCTGACGCGTGCCTCACTCTCTGTAAGTAGTTATCCAATTTATGCTCTTATGCAATATTATGCAATTACTAACTCTCAATAGCCCACAACATCATGATTGTCGCCGGCGGCTCCTCCGTGGCTCCCCCGGGCACCATCGTCCGGGTGGTAAGTTTTCACCAAGTTCATCAAGTCTAAACTTTGACTAACTTTTGATGATTTTAGGGGGGGGTTAGCAACCAGAGGGTTACCAAAAAAACAAAAAACAAAAAGAAAACGAAGAAGGACAATAAGAAACTGGAGCAAAAGGTCGAAAAAATGAACATCGGATGAAAATGGTCTAAAGTAGTCTAAAGCAATGAATCACTCTCGGCCTTCGGGCCCTTCCTTCGGGAATTTCTTGTCTCGAATTGTGAACATGTTTGCGCCCCGTTTCAAACAACGGTCGATGCCCGACGAAGCGGCCCCTGATCTCCCTCCGAGGGTGATGTCCCAGTAGTGAGACATCAACCTTTTTATATCTTACATCGTACTTGACCCACCGCTCCAGGCCAGGCACACGGATTCCCAGAGTCGGCAGCGCAAGAAGTGTCAGTGTCGTACTGATATGCTGAGAATACGGATCCCGCTTACGTTCGACACCGTAGATAGCGGGAAGTGTGTATCGAATCTTTCCTGGCGCGTAGTGCTTGAGCAACTTCTCCAGTCGAGCCTTTCGTAGAGGAGGCAGCGCCTTGCGAAATGCTTTGGCATACTCTGCGCGATAAGGGTGGACCTGCCACATAGGCCATCTGTTACGTCCAATTCGTATCCAGAAACGACCATCGAACAGCTTGCATCTCGCCCATCCCTTGTAACTGAATGCCTCCGGGGCTTCCGTGAACTCCTCCTCTGTGTTTAGGGGGGGTGAGAGGTACGAGGGAGGCAAATACAGCTTTGCAATCGGAAGAGGTTGGGTAGATGTATAGGGGGCTCTGGAGAGTAGCCATTTGATGGATGTTCCTCTGACGATCGGATCGAAATACACACCAGCGGCGGTGAATGCTTTGGGCGTCGTATTGGCGTCGGGAGTCATGCCAGGGACGAGAGTATTGACAACTTTTTCGAGACTTGAAAGGGGTGGGAGGTGGTACTCAGGAGTGACAAAATCAATAAGTTTGCGGACTGCGATGGTCATGACAAGTCTCCGATGGTCCTTTCGTAGTTCGTTGTCAGGATGTAAAGAGCGTCTTTTGAACCGTTTGTTGAAGTTGCGTAGCTTTGGAAACTCTATCAGCAAAGTTCCCACATTTGGATCGAAGTCTTTGATAACGGCCTCCCGAATAAGATAGCGGCTAGCCTCTGCTTCTTCAAGCTCGGTTCTCTCTTTTGATCTCTTAGCTAGAGAGAGGATAGCAGGCTTTTGCAAGGCTTTTGGTAAGGTGTGGTTTCGAACCAAATATCTGATAGCGTTTCGTGTCGTTAATGTAGGGTCCTTGTTAGTCGCATCTTCTACCCAAGGAATCTTATTCGCTTCGCAGGTAGCAATCAGCCTATCCTTGTCAAATTCCATAAGAGGCCGATATATCATGACACCGCCATCCTCAATTTCCAAGGGCTTCAGGAATGGAACGTCGGAGAGTTCACGGACCTCTTCAGACCCCGGATACGATTGAATGAGATCTTGAGGAATATCGTCCAAGAGATTGGCCTTTTCAAGGGTCAACTCGTCACGAATTCTGCGTCGTAGATGTTTCAATTCTTTCAGAGCTGGTCGGAAGCTGAGTGCAGGGGCTGATCTGAGCTGGTCGTCGAGAAGGCCACTCTTGTACACACCATGTAAATCGTAGCATTCGGGTATCGAATTAGCCTCCCTTATTCCTTGCAGACCTCGGTATCCATGCCCTCCAAGTAATCGCATGAGAACTGTCTCGTACTGGTCATCACTGTGGTGTGCAAAGAAAAGACTATTGGAACCGTGATAGCTGCAGTATCGGCCTAGTGCGCGATACCGGTAAGTTCGAGCGAGGCCCTCAACATTGGGGAGTTGACGAGGGTTGAGGCCTTGGCGTTTCTCTTCTTTCCAGGAAAGAGCAGAAACACTGGCCTTGATGTCAAGTTTACGCAACTCTTTGGCGACCTCTGACGCTTCATGGTCGCTTCCGTCACGTAGTTTGTGGTCGACAACGAGAGCTAGAACACCATGGACTGGGTTATCCGCGACTTTCATGCCGCGGAATGAGCGGACAGCTTTGGTCATGAGAAATGCGAGTGCCATTGAGTCTACGCCTCCGCTGATAGCCAGTACTAAAGAAGAGTTAGCCGCATAAAAAGCTGCAAAGCATCGAGACAATTACCTATACGCTGTGGTCTCGCAAAGCGAGCGGTTGGAAACCGAGGACGACAAACTGCGTCGACGGCATCTTTGAACTCGCTGATCTGAATTGGCCGAGGGGCATGATGAAATACGCGAAAGGCCGTAGTCATTCCATTATATTTCCAGCTTGAGCCTGGAGCACAATTGGCGGACCAGGACTGAAGCTGAGGTTGATGCTGGTGCGATGCGATGCTTAAAGGAAGGGAAAAAGTGGTGATGTCGGAATTCGATTGAAGCTTGAGTGGGTCCCATTGTTCGAATTCCGTCCGAGGTGGTGGGGCCGAGCGGGTGTTGTGTCACGACGGCCCGGGCGACTTTACAAGATGAACTAAGTACTTGATAGCTGAACAGGTAGTGAATGACGAGGGAGCAATGAAAGTTAGAGCCTCAATCTCACGTATCGAAATATTTTGGCACGTTTAGTAGACTCAGGTAACTGAGATAAACTCAGGTAAGTTTAGAATCTGTTGAGCTAACTCAGGCGACTTCAAGATGAACTTAGGAACACGAAGCTGCTGCATCATGGCTGAGAACAGTTCAGAGTGCATTGACACTTGAGACAAAGAAATTTGTTATCCCAGTAACAAGACCAAAGCACTCCATTTCTCTTGGCATCCCCATGTTGACGACGACTGGGCATATTCTCTCGCTAAGAAGCACCGTGAACCAATCTAAATTGATCAGTTTCGCCAAAGGTAGTGATCGACCATGGAATCACAAGCTTCTAGAAACAGCGTCGTTCACCCTGTACAACGGTCAAATGCGTTAGTGCACTATAAACCAGCCACAGCTATAGTTAGAAACAAAACACGACACAGGAATTAAACTTTTGATAGGTAAATAAACAACAACCGTCATCAGTCTGTCACAGTCCGTCAGTATCTCCTCAGTACAGGCCTCCAATAACGTAGCAGTCGGTGACAGGTTCGTCGTACCCCGACAAAGACTCTCACTAAACCATGCGGGTAATAACTACAGAGAAGAGACCCTCATCAACCCCTGTCACCGTCTCAAATGGTTCGCCTCCAAGGCATAAAAGGGCCCTAACAAGAAAAGAGCAGAAACAGCCTTGCCAGTTTGAGTGGAGTGTGGAATGCATGTTTTGGATCATGGCCCATTACCTTGAACCTCTGGCTGTAGCGGCCTCTTGTTGTCCTCGTGCCACCATCACAGGTTATCCTTGTCTTTACTGTACATACATACCTAACTAACTACCTACGTCTGCATGCTCCGTACATCCATTACACACGCAGTCACGTATTGCCCTGTCTCGTCTTGTTTATTTTACTGTTGCCTCTCAACTTTTATCCTCATCTCGACCTCTACCTCCCTCTATCGCGTTAACTGTTTCTCGGCCAAATATTGTCTCGTCGCTCCGCAACAAACCAAAACATCCCGCCCCATGTGATTCACAATTTACTTTCCATCTTTCATAACCTATTACCAGCCTCATCGCTAGCTCTTCATCTACCTTCGCTCCGCCACAGCCGCATTCCTGAGCCTCATATACCCCCTGCGCGGCTCTTAATTATCACCTTCGCAATCATTTAATATCGAAAAAGCCCTCATGGTGTCCACGCTGGAGCCTCCAACCGCCTCCTCCGTCTCCCGCCGCGGTCCCTCCTCTGTCGTCTCCCGTCGATCTCAATCAGACTCGCGATCGAAACGCTACAATCGATCTCATACCGGCGGGACTTCTCACGCTCTTCACAATGACTTCCCAGTCTTTAGCAGTGGCGATGTGGAAATCATAGTCCGCGCGCACGATACGCCTCCCGATGCTGCTCCCGTGCAGAACAGATATCTTCTCCATCGCCATACTCTCACGCGCTCGAGTGGTTTCTTTGAGACCAGCACATCGAGCCAGTGGTCCCGCGCCCGCGCACTACCGGCTGGCAATGAGCTCTCCCGCATCGGAGAGGACGGGGAACCGGATTCTGTCAGTGCAAGCGAAGTCAGCTCAGTGTCGCAAAGAGGAAGCATCCATCCACCCAGGAAGAGATGGCGATACGAGCTAGGCCCCAAATCTGGACCAAACGATATTCCAATGCTGGTCCAACGAGACGAATCGTCGCGAGATACTACACAATCCTTGTTTGGTCCTGCATCAGCCCCCCCTGCAGTCAGTGCAAGAGACTCACGCTCTCAGAGTCGCTCCAAGCACTCCCACTCACATTCGCGATCGTTGTCCAATTCGTCAGCCTCAGGTGGTTTCTTCCGCTCTGTCGCCAACCTCAGTCTCTCCTCCAACCACCCACCTCCAGCCCAAGAGCTATCGCAAGCGGACGAGGACCTTTTGCGCGACTACGACAACCTTTTTCGCATCTTTTACAATTACCCGCCCAACCTCGATGGTGTCAATGTCGCAGATGCCTATGTCCAATGCAAGAGCTTGCTCAACCTCGCCGACCAATATGACGCCCTTGCTGTGGTGGGACCTCGAGTCGATCACCACATGCTGCAGTTCCAGTCACGGCTCTGGAAGCAAATCGCCAAATACCCAATCTCATATCTGCGCCTCGGGTACCTAGCTCGTAGCAGGGTGATATTTCAGGAAGCCCTGATTCACGTCGTTGGGCAGTGGCCGGTCGGGGAACGCAGCCTGCGTGCAGCCCTGCCCGACATTGTCTTGGATATTATTGAGGACAAGGTTGACGAACTGGAAGATACGGTCGGTCGCATCGAGGGACGCCTGTACCGTCTTGGGCTCACCAACAGCCGTGGTGAACGTGTCGGCCCAAGCAACAACTACCTCGACTGGCTGTCCATAAGCCTCTTCCGCCAATGGCTGGCCGACAACACCTCTCCGCAGCCGCCTCCCGATCAGCGACGCAGGACGACCTCTCGTGACGGCGGCCGCAGCGTCGCCGCCTTACCCCCCGCCGCCCCGCCGTTGAATTCTGTAGGTCGTGCATATCGCCAACTCGGTTCGAATAATCCCGCATCTTTCCTCGGCCACGATGACTGCAAGCGCTTCCTCAAGCTCACTCCGGAGCTATACAGCCGGGAGAACCTCCGGCGATTTGAGAAGCGTCTTGATGAGCTCAAGTCAATGGCCCGAGAGATCGTACGACCTCTCATGGGCAGCAATCTCGAACTCGATATGGGCGGTACCTCACGCACCCCGGATAGTGTCACTTACCTCACCTGCATCAACGTTGGGAACCGAGACTTGCCCTGGGTAATGGAGGATCAGACAACGGTCGGGCTCGTCGCCAACTGATGTGGGTGGGTGAGTGCGTTATCAGCCCTGGATTGGGATGAAAGCGGTGGTGGTTGCGTTGATGCAATGCAACGATTTTTATGACCTGATGTTTCTATTTTTTTTTATTCTTGCGGATACCCTATGCTTGGACATACTGTTGAAATTCCCTTGTGTTTGTCTTGTGTATATTCACTGCTGTCTGAAACGATATAACCAAATGATATCTAAGTCGGTATATTCTATATAGACACGGAACAGCCACACACTGGTTGGACTGAGGACAGTCGACATGACTCGGATGGAGCCGAGCTCTGTAATCAAATTGATAGTGTTTGATATATTCTGCATGCGTTCTGTGGTTATATGTGCACTTCTGTGTGAACTGCAAGGGCTGAACTGAATGATACCATCCCTTGAGACTGCTCTCGAAGTGGTGTTGTAAATTCTGGTCACAAAATTTACCATATTTATCTCAAATTATTAAACCATTTCAAAAGCCATCCCAAGTGAGTTATACTGAACTTGTCCGAGTGTGTTTGTTAGTTTTGATTAGAGTCATGCCTCTCTCACCACTTCCTTACAAGCTCAATCTTCAAAGTAAACAGTCCAGCAGATTATAACAGCACTTCTAGGCATTGTTCTTTTAAATGACATTCGTATTAATTAGGGTATTACATGAAGAGATGTTTGCGTGACCATCTCATATCATGGTATAATCTGAGCAATTTCCTAATGGTATCTATCCAAAACGACATTTTTGCAAACCCGCTACACCATCATCATCCAACGAGCCCAAGTCATGAAACGCCCTTTTTCCAAGCGTGACCCGAAAACTCCATCAGACGTTGCTAGTTATTAAATACGCAAAGATATGTGAAAATGGTGATGAGACTTAAGCGCTCTCCTTGTTGGCACCGCTGGCCACACTGTCGCGACGAGCGATGACAGCAGCCAAGGCGGTATCGTTATCATTCTCCTTCTCGTCTTCCTCTGCAGAAGAGCCAGAGGCAGGGGCAGGAGGAGCGGTGGGAGCATACTTGCTTCTCTGGCGAATCTTGGCACCGTAACGATAGAAGATGAAGGGGATTGGTGCAAGCACAGCGGCGACACAGCCAAGAAGGGTGGCAGCATATTGAATGCCCATACCGTCAAACATTTGACGGGCAAACAGAGGGAAACCAGCACCGCAGAGAGATCGAAGGAATGTGTTACCGGCGATGGCGGAGGCGGCAAACATGAGATAGGCATCGACGAGGTAGTTGAGAGCCTGGAGGAAGATGGACATGAGACCGAAACCAGTGAAGAGACCGCTGAGAGTGGGAACGATCCAGTGAATGTCCTTGGTGTATCCAGTCCTAGCAAACGTTAGTATTCTGTCGATTGCTGAGTTTGCGAGTAACTTACCATCCAAACCAGAAGATACCAATGGCAAAGGCAACACCACCAGCCATGATGTTAGGCAGACGCCATTCGGGAATAGGAATGCCATTGTTGGCAGCAAGCTTGCGAATGTACCAAGGCTGTTGAGCAATGACTGTAGCACCAGCGATGAGCTGACCAACAATCATACCGAAGAAGCAAAGACCGGATTGACCAGAGCTGAAGCCGTGAACGCCAACAAAGACAAGAGGGTAAGCAGTAAGGAAAAGGTAGAGGAGTCCATAGATGAAACTCATGTAGATGGAAAGCAGAAGAATGATGGGCTCAGTAAAGAGCAGACGCAGAGGTCGAGAGAAGTTCTTCTGGACGAGCTCCTTGAAGTCAACCTCGATTTCCTCTTGCTTGGCATGAATACCCCAGTTCTTAGTGCGACGTCGCAGATCAGCCGCCTTGGCGATGAGAATGACAGGCGGGTAAGTCTCCTCCAAGAAGATGACATCGAGAATGAGAGCAGTGAAACCCATGATAGAAGCAAGATACTCAGTCCAGCGCCATCCAAGGTGAGACTCAACAATGAAACCACCAATGAAGGGAGCGAGAAGAGGACCAGTAAAGACAGACATGGAGAAGAGAGTAATGGCAGTACCTCGAGTACGGTTGTCAAACATATCGGAAAAGACAGCAGCGACGACAGCCAGAGGACAAGCACCGAAGAAACCACTGAAGAATCGGCACAAGAGAATAGTCTGGATATCCTTACCAGTTGCGCAGCCAATGGAGAAGACAGAGAAACCGAAGATGGAGATGAGAATTGGAAGACGACGACCGCGCAACTCAGACAGAGGAGCCCAAAGCGAGGGACCAAAGGCAAAACCAAGCACGTAAAAGGTCGTTCCCAAAAGACCAACCTCGTTGCCAACATTGTACTCGTGAGCAACAACCATAGTCGCAGCAGAGAAAATAGACGACGTGAAAGCAGATGTCATGGTAGTGAAACCCAAAACAGCAGCAGTGATAAGCTTCTTCCTCAAGGGCCAATTCTGCGAATGCAGAGGATCATTGGGTCCATCGAATTCAACGACATACTGCTCCTGCTCCGGCAAAGGAGGAGGATATGGCTTTCCAGCGCCAAAGTTAGGGAGAGGCTTTCGCGAAGCTCGCGAGGCTGTGCGGGAACGAAGACTTCCTCCAACGGTGGCATTGTGTTGACTTCGAGCTGTTTGTATTCTGCTGAGTTCTGTAGGATGACGCTCTAGGTCGTTTTGGGTTGAGATGCGGCTGATGCTGTTGTATTGGCCAATTGAGCGGCTTCTTCGACGTGCTGAGTTCTCGGAGGATGATGAGGAGACGGTTGATGCGGAGATGACTCGTTCTATTTCAGCACTGTCGCGCTGTTGGTATCGCTGAGGAGAAGCAGCGCGTTCAGCGTCTAGCAGCTCCTGATCCACGATATTCCCCGCCATCTTGACTGTGTATTTCGTCTTCAGTTCAGATGAAGAAGTCAATTGCCGAGAAACCTGGAATTAATGAGTCTAGAGAGGCGTGCGGGCGTAGCTATATGTATAGCGTCTACGTCTTGTCGCTGTAAGCTGCAGCTATGACGCTATAGGCTGGCGGGAAAAAGCGAGAATGGATGGATCGCGACGCTAATGCGATGATTGTACGAAAAAGGTCAAGCCGAGGTCGTATGCAGGTAAGACGTTGAGAAGTTCGAGTCAGAAGAGGAGGGAGAGAATTGACTCGATTACTTTTCAGTATGATACAGTCTGTATCTAATCTAGAGAGAACAATGAGACAGAGGAGAACATAACAGGGAGATCATGATTCAAGGGGTGATGCCATCTATAAGTAATGACAAGGTCCACTGTAAACAAAGTCCCCCAGTCCCAGTCCCAGTCCCAGTCCCAGTCCCAGTGCCAATCTCTTCCAGAGCGAAAACGAGATCCATTACTAACTATCGACCTCAATCCCTGGCAACGCAGAAAAATCTTCTGCTTGGTACCCTCTTTCACTCGGAAGAGGCCCACTTGTCTTCGGCATCCACGCTCGGCACCGGCGCCGGGACAAGGCCCGAGCTGCAACAAGGGGTCATATATCCGATAAAAGTATACTATATCCGTTCTGATTCTCTAGCTGATGCACGTTGATTATTCAGAAAACCCGTGTTATGACTCTTTTCTCTGCGGATCATCTCGGTAAGCAAACATTCGGCCGTGTCTCAAGCCAACGGGGCCGAGATCCCGTGGATGGATACCAATCTATCGTAAATTCCAATCTTGTTCTTCATAATCAGCTCCATTGTTGGGCTTCAAAGGTTCCCAAAATGCTCCCGCCCCACTGGTTCCCCTATGTTACCTTACAGAGATCCGATACTTTTGAATGGTTGTATTTTCAGATTCCTTGTAGCATTGACCAACTCGTTTATTTGAATGCCTCTGAGTTTATGAACTGTATTTCACCGAAAATTGTGAGATGCGAGAATTGCGGTGTCAGCGTCTAACAGACGACGATCATGCACATGCTTTATTCAGCAGCTTTCAGATCCCGTTATCTTACCAAGACTGCATATGCACTTCGCTCCCTCGCGCATACCATTGAATCAACAGCCAATGGAGGGAACCGGCCGAGTCGTCTCCTGTAGTGGTTCCACCTTTGAGCTTCTGGAAAAGCTTGGACAATGCAAGGTGATGTAACATGTTCGGCGTAAGCGATTCCTTCTCGCTATTCGCTTTTTGATGGCCTTTTTTCCTTCACTTTCCCTTGTCACTCACAACGAGCCGCGGTTTACCGCAAATAAGCCGCATTGTTTTCTTCATGATATTCCGCTCGCTACCCACCGAAGGCTCTCGACCATACGGCCAAGACTTGAGATAAGGCTTTCGTGTAATGCCAATGCTAAGAAAGGATAACAGAAACATCTAATGTCATAATATTTATGTTCTATTTCGGGATATATCATCGAACGCCCCAACCATCGTCGAGCAAAGCTGTCGCTTCTTCGAGACTCAACCCCGCCGTCTCAGGATAAATGCGCCAGACCAAAAAGTATCCAACACCACAGATACAAGCATATAACACAAATGTCCAAGATGGGCTCAGCAGATCCATCAATGGTAGGAAGGTCAACCCAATGACAAAGTTGGCTGCCCAGCTTGTCGATGTTGCAACTCCACTGCCAAGCGAGCGAACAGCCAGAGGGAACAGCTCGCTTTGCATCCATGGCACGTTTCCAAGACCGAGCGCATATGCTGCCACATAGACCATGATACTCACGAGGATGGTAAGAGCAGCCATCTCGTGTCCTGATGTGGCGGGTGGCTCATCTGGCGTAGTGTTGACTCCTGCTGCCAATGACAGGAACGAGAAGCCATACGCAGACAGCAGCAAGCCAGCGATCATGAATGGGATCGAATACAGGAGCACTCTCCTTCGGCCTATGCGATCAACAAGTCCGAGCGCAGCAACTGTGCCGAGGAAGTTTGTAACGGCGACTACCATAGAGGTAAGCGTTGGGCTTTGAAACCCAATGACTGTGAAGATAGTTGCGGAGAAGTACATAAGTGAATTCTGTAGACTGTTAGCTTCTTATCATATTCGTGGCTCACATGATAACTTACGAAACCGCAGAGTTGCTGTAGACCCTGAAGCAGACAAGCAATAGCCAAAGCTCTTCGGTTTCTCCCTTCACTGATCAAAAGCTCCCATCCGCCGAGCCACTTCCAACGGCCAGATGCTCGGAGATCTCGCAAGCGTTGTGCCTCGTACTCGTCCCGCACTTCCAGCTCGATCTCTTTAATAATGACATCCGCATTGTGCTGCAATGTATCGCCATTGACTCGTCGAATAACCTCCTTTGCCGTCCCAGACCTGCCGACCTTGACCAACCATCGAGGTGTCTCAGGCATGAAAGCAATCATGCTCCCCTGGACAATGGCAGGCAGAGCACCTAGACCGACCATCCACCGCCATCCTGTCTCCGCGTGACCGTAGGTCGAAAAGGCCCAACCGACGATGTATGCGATAACCTGGCCCAACGTAATGAACATGATGTTTAGCGTTACCAATCGTCCACGATGCGCAGCGGGTGCCACCTCAGCTATATAGAGCGGCACTACGAAACTGGCTGCGCCAACTCCCGCACCGATGATACACCGCCCAGCGACCATGATTGGGACCGTAGAAGACCATGCTTGCAGAAGTGCGCCAGCTATAAAGAGGATGTCGGCGTAGAGGATAACATGTTTACGACCGAGTCGGTCGGCGAGGACGGATGAGAAGGGCGAGATTATAAGTGCGAATAGCGACGTGGAGGATGTAATGATCGATTTGTCCATCGAGGTCAATTCGCGGCTCGAGAGGGACGTGCCTATTGATACAAGGGTTGCGGAAACAACACCTGTGTCATCTAATTGTTGTCAGCGCGATTTTGAGGCCAAAACACCATTTAGTAGAGTCTTACACCCGAAAAGGAGGCCGCTGATGCCAGCAGCAAACGTCAAGGCTAGGACAAACAAGCTGGGCATTCCACCCTCTGTCTTGCCGGCTTCGGCGGGAGACCCTTGAGCAACATCATATTCAAGCTCTTCTTCGTCGCTGTGGCCCGCAATCAGCGGCGCTTGAGAGCTATCCATTCTGTTGCGTTGGGAGGTGCCGTGTTAATTGTTTGAGCAACGTTAACACGATTCCATGAGGCTGTGGTTGGTGGTCATGAGGAACTAAAGAAGTGAGAGTCGTGGATCTGGGGTCCTTATGATGGCTGATCAGCATCCCTGGTCACATGGGGTTCTCGCCGAGTCAAAGATGTCAAGGTGTTACATTAAGCGCCGGGGGGTTCAAGAAAAGCTCAACGTCTTCAAAAAGTCTAATAATTCTTACAATTCAAGTCTAAACTTAGGCCTAAGCTTTAGGACGATGATGAAGAGACTGCTCAAATCTGCTTAAAGTATCATCATAAACTCAGTTGATCACCGATTGTTAACCTTCGTTATCTACAGTTGAAGGACATGGAGCTGAGAGTTGTCTGTGCATTTCTGGCATCCTCAAGAAATTCCATGTAAATAAAGTAACTCTCTAACATCCGCTAATATTAAGTACCGATAGCTCCGGCATCCATGTTTCCAGCACTTCGATCAACATTCTAATTAATTCGCCCTTGATATCATCCACATTCAACCGCTTCCAATCTGCGCTCAACTAATGAGATTCTTGTTCTTCAGAAAGTAATACCCGTGCACAGCCGCCAAACCCAAAGGCTGGAGCACCAATGGAAGTCGATGCTTTATATGTCTGCTCATAGACTTGGCCATGACCGTCTTGGGAGCTCCAGGTGTATGCATCCAATCTTGCAACAATCCCCAGGTAAGTTCCTGAATGGGAAGAATTCGAGCAAACATATCCTTCTCGAAAGCCTTGATCGCCTTGTCAAGTGCCGCATCATCTTTGTTCGCAGCTCCGTTAATGGCCTTTGCAAGGTGCATTGCATCGTCGAGAGCTTGGTTGACACCTTCGCCGGCATAAGGTGTCATGAGATGTGCCGCGTCGCCGATCAGAGTTAGGCCCTGCTTATGTTCCCATTTGGTACCGATGGGAAGCATGTAGAGAGAGCGTGGAGTGCATCGTCCGTCAGCCAACTCTAGTGCTTGCTTCAGCCGAGGGTCCCAGTCCTTGTACTTGGTGCTGAGCAATGCGTCAGTGGTCTCTTTCAGGTTGTAAGGATCGAAGCCGCAATTCTCGGGCTTTGCCCAGTCTTCATTGTCGGTGGCATAGCCACAGTAGATGTTGAGACTACCATCGCCCATCTGTTGGATCGTTGTTCGGTTGCCATCTGTGCTTGCAAAGACGCTGCCACGATTGACCAGCTTGGTCAAATCAGGAGCTCTATTCTCAGCGTCTGTGACTTCAAGCTCGTGCATGGCAATTCCTGCAAACTCGGGGATTAGGCTTGGGTCGATCTCCTTTCGGACCTTGCTCCAGGCACCGTCGGCGCCAACGATGAGGTCGAAGCCTTCGACTGTTGTGTGATTGAAGAAGAGTGTTCGGCCTTCGACCCTCTTGAGATGGTGGCCCCATTTGATAATGCCCTCGGGAAGTGACTGGGCCAATATTTCACGGAGCTTGGAACGGTCGATTTCAGGACGCTCTTCAATCTTGTTGTATTTGCCGTCTGCGTTTCGAACGAGGTGGTATCCAAGGTCCTTATCAACAATTGCCATATATTGGCCGTCGTAGCGGGCATGCTTCAGGAATTCGTCAAAGATTTGGGCTTCTTTGAGAGCTGCAAGTCCAGTTGCTGTGTGAAGATCGAGGGTACCGCCTTGGGATCGGAAGTTTGGATGGGCTTCCCCTTCAAAAACTGTGACTTCTGTGCCTGCAAGATGTAGCAGTCTTGCTAGTAAACAACCTAGAGTTTGTTAATGGATGCTATTGAGTAGTTGGCTGAAGAGCTTTACCAGCTGGACCTGCACCAATGATCGCAATCTTGCGGTTTCCCATTGTTCAGTGTGTATCGAGTTAATAGTATGTGAATGTATTGTTCGAGTTCCTGTCCGTCTATTGAATACCTTCATGTTGATGGGTGTCTTAGCATTTAAATAGTCCAACTTAAGAGCCGCCTCATCATAGAGGCTTGGTTAACATTAACACAATGCCTACTAATTCGAGCTCCCAACCGGAGATTCAGCGTTTAGATTACACTCCGACGGTCAAACCGGTCCCTAAGTTTAGCCTCTGCGACGCCTCATCAATTGGGTTTGCTATTGAAGCTATGAATTGCGCTACGACTAAAATGACAGCCAGCTTATCACGCAGTTGCTAGCCGAAACTACGTTGCACTCTAGCGGTAAACTCCCGCAAACGCCGTTTTTTATCAGCAGTGACGATGATGACAGGGCTCAGTGCCACGTTTTGATGGGCTGGGGCTATGCTTTTAGCGCTTCAGCTCGAATGGCATTTCCGTTTATGAGAGGGCTTCATCAATCATTCATGACAAATAAAATACTTGACCAAGGTTATGGTAATTTAAGGATGGATTTAATAGGTTCATTGGCTGGTTCGTCTTGGCCGCTACGGTCTCAAGGGCTCTGGCACCCTGAGGGACGGTTAGATAAGAAAATTGATAAAAATAGGTGACATCTTTCTCATCGTCCATGAATTGCGCACTTTCACAGTGTTAGTGCTGACATGATTTGGAGGTTGGATTATCGGAGATGGGGATTGAAGCAAATGTCCGACCCTGGTCTGTCTCAGTCAACGGTCAACCAACATCAAGTACGGAGTAAACGGCCTTCAAAGTCTCGGTCTGCTATGGAAACTCGGGTACGAGGGTTTTATTTTATCTCCGAAAGCTGTGTTGCTTCGATAGTCAGCTCTCAACCTCTAATCCAGGTATTCCCGTGTGTGTCAGAACGAGTTGTTAACGGATTCGTGGACTGGCTGACGGCTGTTATACAGTCTCGGGGGAAAAATAAGAAAATATCATATGAGTAAGTCATACTTGGGCTCATTGAACTTCTCTTCATCCATTCTTAGAAACGTCATGAAAGATGTGTATACTGATGATTATCTAATTCTCATAACTCTCGACATATGAATATCTCTGGCTGTCTCTTCTTCGTTGCAGAAGTCCACGGAAGTCTACAATTTCCATGCATGTACATGTGTCCCAGATTAAAACCAGGCGTCCCGCAATGTCAATGAACCACCTCAAGCAGCGCCCTCTTACAGCTACACGACTCGATGTCAATTTCTTTCCCGTCTTCGAATAAACCATCAGGGTGGCATGTTTCGACTTCTCGCGCCAAGAGATGCTGAAGATGAATCTGTCAAAAAGTATGCCAGCTTCGAGGCAGTACCCTTTTCCCTGCTTCACCTTGAAGCGCTGCACTACATCTCCCTCATTCGTATACAGTGTAAGCCACTTGGCCCATACAATCCTGCTGCCATCTGAAAACTTTCTCGAGCGATCCGAGTTCCATTCCATGTCTGCCATTTTCCTGGAAATAGGTCTGCCATCAACAGCCCAGTATTCAGAAATTCTCCCTGAGCCGTCACAAATATACACAATGCCATTTTTTGTGTGGCAGGAATGATCTTCATCCATGTCTGCTTGGGAGATGGTGCATTCATATGTCAACTCCATCCGTTCCAAGTCCCATGTTTGGATAGTTTGTTGGCCATCTTCGAACCAGGGGTTGCTAAGTATCGTCAAGTAGTGACTGTCGGCATTAGAATGGAACGGATCGTCTGCAAATCCTTGTTTAGCGACAATGATTTCTCCACGCTTCGTTCCTTGAACGTCCCAAATATCGAACCAAGTCTGGATCACACCCTCTGTCTGGTTAAACATAATGTAAGAAATTAAGATAAAATTCTTATAGATTTGGTAGTCTCTGAACCAGATAATCATCTCACCGTTGCCGAGATGGGTGTTTGTAAACTTGGTTATAAGGGACCAGTCATCCAGACTGTATAGAACAACGGGAGGTGAATCTATGTCGTCAACGCTGTAATCTATGCCCAGAAGAGCAGTGCCACTGAGCACTACATCTTTCGGAAAATTCTCTACGTCTGTGAATAAGAGACGTGGATCTTCGAGATCTATCGCAAAAATGTTGCACTTGTCCCCCGCTTTGTCTGGCGAAGAGGATTGAATGATGAGTGGCGCTGCCATATCGCCATCATAGTGGTATTCATATGTGTAATTCCCTCCAAGTTCATTTTCCAACCTTATGAGGTTTGATCTGGGGCTGGCTCCGTGACTGATGGCATCGGCAGCTTGAGATATTCTCGTATAACAAGTCTTCAGGGAATGAGAGGTTTGTCGAATAGCTTGAAGTGGGTATCCAAGACGCATAAGATGTTCTTCCCAAACGTGGTTTGGTACCTGGCTTTCCCATAGTCTTTTTGTGATCGATAATGCTCTGAAGAAATCCTTGAGTTTCAACTCAAAGACGATTTGCTGAGCGAGTTCCAAAGTATGGAAGACTCGGTCTGCCGAGTTGGCCATGTTGCTCGCTTAGTGGGCTCCAGAAATATGCAGGTATTCTGGTAGAGAGGACTGTAAGAAGGACGACTGGTCGTTTTGCTGACTAGATAGGATTCAGGTGAAACTTGTGGTGTTGATGATGGCATCTGAGAGGACCAGACCCAGAAAGCCTTGATGTTGTAACAACTTAATCTTTAAAAGAACGTGTTTGAAGATTTATAGAGCAAGGCCAGGCATCAGCCCGAATGACTCAATGTCCTAATTGCATTTGCCTTTGTTTGTCCCTTGGTATATTGAATGCTTCATCGGCGCCTAGACTTGAGGTGCCTCTGGTGATCTCTGTTAACGTTGATTTCATAAGTTCTTTGCTTTCACATGGTGAATTGGTCGTTGATTTGTGTCTGAAAGTTGGTATGCGAATAGCAACCTAATAAGGACAAACATATCAAAGCATCACGATTCTGACCTTGAATATTATAGGTAGGAGACCTTTTGTAAACAGTAGCAGTATTTGATTGTGTGTCATCTCATATTCGGATTAAGATGTCTCATATCGGCTATAGTCTCGAAGAATGACAAGACTGCCCAGACAGGTTTGGCGTGGTGGACACGGAGCCCCTGTTTGATGATTTTGTCAGCCAAAGCACAATCTAATTTGAATCTCACTCATTTCCCTTCTTCACGATCATCTCTCCAGCCTTACCGGGCTTTTCTTCACGCCACTGTCTTTAAGTTTTGCGATGGAGCTAATATCATTCCTTTTACGAGTGATTGCCTTCACTCTTTTGGCGGCCCTCCCAACTGTTAACGCTACACCTGCAATCAGCCTCCCTTACCCCTTTGAAGCAGACAAACTCTACGACCTCAAAATTGAGCAAAGAATCGGACCAGACTCAGAAGTCCGCAAGAGGGCAAACGCCTACCGCGTCTATCTCGCGTTGACACCACCAGGATGGGGCACAGGGCCAGTATGTTGGCTCGCAAAAGAAGTAGACATAGACGTGACACAAGTCAACATCACCATTCCTGCAGACGCAGCACCCAACCAATCACGAATCCGCATCTCAACTGCTTTTCTGAAGAAAGGCGCCCCAAGAAGTATGGGCTTTTCTTATAGCAGTAGGACTACCCTTGTTGGAGCGAATGCAACTTGGAGTCAGAAGGAGTTGGACGGGAGGAGCCATATTGATGCAGAGGAAGTTTCTTGTTGGGCTTTTGGATGTGCTAGGACTTGCCAAGAGACTTATTACACTACAAAAGATGAGGAGGATGGGCCGATTGGAACTAAGGCATATGCTTGTATAAAACAGTGTGCAAAGGATTTGAATCCACGAAGTAACGGGGCGATAAACGGGATGCCTATGTCGAGGATATTGGCTGTGGCTGTAATAATTGGGTTCATTCATATGGTTGCGGGCGTACTTTAAGGGTTTCTAGGAAGGAACAGCAAAGCATTTAGAAATTCAGCCTGTTTATTAATATCAAAAATATTATTTTAAAGTTTTCTAGAGTTACATCGAAACAGACTAAGTTTAGCCTTAGTTTTAAACTTATCCTTTAAACCTTGCAGTATTTTATGAGCATGTCAACTTATAAAGGCAGGATTCATCTCGTGAAGGGTTTGAATCTTGCCTCCTGTGGGAGGTTGGTGGTAAATCACAATTAATAAACATATGCAATAAGATGATAGTTGTTTTGAAGCTATGAACCTACAGTACGGTAGTCTTCGTCCCTCTCTTCTTCAGAGGTGTCCCTATTTCTTATACAAGCTGCGCAGAGCATCAACCAATTCCACCTTTCCCCTCACGGTATTCTCATCATACACGAAGTTCTTTGCAATGATGCCGTCCGCCAAGCCGCAGGTCGTCATCTCCTTGAACTCTTCAGCATAAAATTCAGGAACAATTTGCTTCCAGTAGTCAAGTAGCTGGTCCTTCTCAACAAGCTTCAGCTCATATTTCTTGCCTGTGATTTCTTCGACTGCCTCCTTCAGATCAAGAGAACCGTAAGCTCTTGGGCCAAAAACTTTGAAATAGTGAGGGCTGGGCTTGGCTGTCTCGGCTAAGAGGGCGTCGGCGCAGTTTTCGGCTACGTCCTTGAGCCCGACCTTGGAGTATAAGTTAGTATGATTTTCCTTCATCTTTCTTGAAGGCTTTGAAGGTTTTGCATACCATGGGGATCTTGTAGTCGATGGGTGTGACCCAGGAGTAAATAGTTGGGTTCTCCTCCTTTGCGGCATCGAGGAGATGAGCCCAGTCCTCATGGAAGTAGGTAGGCCTGACTATCGAGACTTCTGGAACAGAGTCCTTGAGAAGTTCATCAGAAATGTAGTTTACCCTGAGGACTCCCTAAAAAGAATTGTTGTTAGTTTTCTGCTGAAATTTTCAAAATGAATAGGAGACATACAATGCCACTTGAGTTATGAGCTCCGATAGCAGAAAGGATCAAAAGTCTCTGGATATTTGCCTTCTCGAGAGCTTTCTTTACATTGGTACCAGCTCGAGTTGCCCAATCACCGGTGTCAGTCCCATCGTAGGTAGGAGGTGGGATGTAAAAGACTGTGTTTGAGCCTGTAAAATCAAGGCTGTCACCGTCTCCAATGTCGCCCTTGACAGCTTCGAAATTCGAATGCTTGAGAAACTCAGGAGGGGCTTTGGAAGTGTCTCGGTAGACTGCACGAATAGTCGGTTTGCTCTCAGACTCTAGAAGAGTACGGATGGTCTCTCGACCAGCCTTGGTTGAGGCAGGGATGACAGTGATATGACGAGACATACTGGCGGAGAGTTGGTGGAGTTGAGTTGTAAACTAGAGTCTGTGAATCTGAAGCTTGACTTATGATGATAATTTCAACTCTTCAACAGACATCAAGACTTTATACACAATTTCAATCACCTCCACGTCAAGTATGAGATCCATGTCAGATGACAAATATTGAAGCGGACTTGCGGCGCAACATAGTCTGAAGGAGCGCCATGATCATCCGCGTCTTGGCAATATGTTAGATAATTTGAAGCTCGAAAGTCCGCTCAGCAATACAGGCGGACCTTCAGAGTCCGAAATACCGAAAGACCGTCTTCTAAAAACTTGGCTTTGTGGATCTCGGATAAGCATAATCTGACCATGTTGACGATCATTTTCCGCTGGATTACAAATATTCGCATCCCGCGGGTGCCTTCTATGTTGATATGCTGAAGCTTGGTGTAAGTTTGTTTCGTAAGAAATTGCATGTGGCATGATAGCGGAATTGAACGAGAAGAAAATGAGAAAAAAGCCATATTTTCTGGGCATTGCTGTTGGCTGTTGTGATCAATAGGATATCTCGTCAGAATCTTTAACTTGAACCCAATGGTCGGATAACCAATTCATCAATTCATCAACCACCAATCATGAAGCATATCAATTCGCCATCAAGCATCACTGGCGATCAACCCCGCATCAGTACAGATATAATTAAGATCAATCTGCCTCTATTATAAGTCTCATGATCGACTGTTCGACTCATTATTATTTCTAGTCAGTGAAAATGTCGCCATCTGCCACCACAGCTAGCCCAACAGGCCAATCCATCCTAAACACAGCAAAAGCCCAAGATGGCAAAGTGAAACGCATTTACAAGATTCCAGAGTTTTCCACCAAAGAAGCTACAAGACAATGGCAGCTGGGGCAAATGGCTGCAGCATTTCGTGTGTTTGCCAAACTTGGGTATGCTGATGGAAGTAGTGGCCATATTAGTTTGAGAGGTTTGCAGCAACGTCTTGATATTTTACTGTCAGACTAACATGGGTAGATCCTGTTGATCCAGATACCTTCTGGATCAATCCATACGGCGTTCACTTCGGATTATTGACCGTCTCTGATATGGTCCACATTGATGAGAATGGCAATCGTATCGGGGGTGCAGAGAAGCCGGTTAACACAGCTGGTTTCATCATTCACGCTGCAATTCACAAACGCCGTCCAGATATCAACGCCGCTTGTCACCTTCACAGTCCCTACGGCCGCGCCTGGTCAACCTTCGGCAAGCCCATCGAGATGATCAATCAAGACAGCTGTATGTTCTACAACGATCTCGCAGTCTATGCCAATTTTGGGGGAGTCGTTTTCGCCAAGGAAGAAGGCAATAGGCTTGCTGATGCTCTTGGAGCCACCAAGAAGAACATCATTTTGCAGAACCACGGCCTTCTTACTTCGGGTGGTACGATTGGTGAAGCAGCAGCGTTCTTCATCGCTTTGGAACGAACTTGTCAGGCACAATTGCTTGTAGAAGCTGCCGTGGCTCCTAACGGATCTCAGCTCAAGAAGACTATCGTGAGTGATGAGGAGGCGCAATATACGAAAGACAACACAGGGAGTCCTGAGGCGATGTATATGCAGTTTGAGCCCGAGTATCAGATGCTCCTCAAGGAGTCGAAGGGCGACTTTTTGCAATAAGGAAACATATTGTCGCAGAATGAAAAAATGCTGTCAATTGAACAAAACTTGAACCTCTGACGATATGCTGGGCATTGGAACAATATCTTGACCATTTCTCTAATTTGTCTCCGGGCAGACGGCCCTATGGCTAAATACTCCGGCAGTACCTAACTGTATGATTACCTACAGCCTATGACACTATAAAGCGCCAAAGGCCCCCGTAAGCGACTGGCTCTCAACCTCCCTTTCATCAGGTGGTGTTTTCTGTCCGATACCAATCTTCTTTGGCCAACACCTGTAATCGGCGTTACTGCTTGGCAAGCCATTTAACTTCAAAAGGTACCCAAGAAGTAATCGGAAGGCTGAAACTAAATACGAGAAAAGAGTCTGACTATCATTTAGTGAGTCACCGTTGGCCTCTTTGAGCCCACTGTATCACCAACTCGGCTTACACCACCTTGTCCTGATCTTCGGAGACTTCTGTATGCGTCAATAGAGATCTGGCCTATACGAACCTGGATTTCCTTTATGAATGATAGAAATACCTATCATCTTAGTCTCTACTCAGTTGCTATGATGCCCTTCGTCGGTAACATGTCTCTTATCGACGCTGGCAGGGCCCTTCTTAGTCTGCCGCAAGCCCTATTGTATCCTCCACCACAGACAACATCTGCTCCTCTCGTTACGGTCAGAAACGGCACATACTCTGGAGTATATAATTCTCAATATGACCAAGACTACTTCCTTGGTGTGCCATTTGCTCAGGTACCTCCCGAATTGATCCTCGTTGCCACGGCCGGCTAATTCCTGTGCAGCCACCAGTGCGTTTCTCCATAGCCCAAGGACTCAATACAACATGGGACGGTATCCGAACAGCACATGAGTATCCGGTTCATTGTTACGGCTACGGATGGGATCAAGATGGCTTCGAGCAGTCCGAAGATTGTCTGTATCTAAATATAGTGCGACCTGCAGGCCTTCACAACCATGGTCTTCCAGTCGCTGCTTGGATTCATGGAGGTGGTCTATGGATGGGTGGTGCTGCGGACCCGCGATACAACCTTTCCTTCATTGTTGAGCAAAGTGTTGCACTGGGGAAGCCAGTCATTGGAGTCAGCCTCAATTATCGTCTTTCGGCATTCGGGTTCCTCATGGGTAAAGAGGCCATCAAAGAAGGTGTTGCGAATCTTGGGTTTCGTGATCAAAGACTTGCACTCAGTTGGATCAACGAGAACATCGCGGTATTCGGGGGCGATCCCAACAAAGTCACCATTTTTGGGGAGAGCTCTGGCGCCGAAAGTGTTGCTGCTCAAGTGTTCGCGTTTAATGGTATGTACAAGCCGCCTAACCTTGAATCATCTCTGACCATGTAAGGACGAGACGATGGTCTCTTCAGGGGGGCTATTGGGGAGTCCGGGTTTGGCGCACCCCTTGGCCGATACCCAGGTGGCTTCAATGCGACTGAGCGTCCACAGGGTACTTACGACTCTTTTGTCAGGGCTGTTCCATCATGTAAGAAGCTGGCGGGGTCAGACTCGACTCTAGACTGCCTACGCAGGGTGCCTTCTGAGGAGATTGACTTAGCTTTGCGATCCAGCGGTGGCCAAAGTTGGGCTCCTGTCTTGGATGGTGACTTCTTTGCGGATTATACTACGAACCAATTGGCCAGTGGGCGTTTCCTCAAAATACCAATTCTTATAGGAGCGAATACAGATGAAGGGACATCTTTTGGTTTTAGGCGTGTTGACGACGATGATGATTTAAGAGCAGGGATCAAGGTCATGATGATTCCATACGGAGTTGAGAAGACTACTGGAAAGATCCGAGACGGACTCGTCGATGAGCTGCTGGAGCGCTATCCCAACAACCAAAGCATCGGAATCCCGTCCTTGGAGACCTGGCCACACGTTATTCAACCAGGTGATGGGTACGCTGAGGAATTTGGACTTCAGTATCGTCGAGATAACGCAATATTCGGAGACTATGTCATGCAGTACCAACGACGTCGTGCGAACAAGGCTTGGGCAAAGCATGGCGTACCCAGCTATGTATATCGCTTCAATATCAGGCCGAACGGACAGCCACCGGAGGCTGGAGTGGGACATTTCCAAGAAGTAAGACCATGGAATCTATATCAGTGAGAAACATCTAACCTTTTCAGGTCGCTTTTGTGTTTCTTAACACCAATGGTGATGGATATGAGCCTAATCCATTTGGAGGTAATGGAACATATCCAGCCGATGCTAAAGCCATGTCCAAGACGATCAGTACTGCTTGGATCAACTTCATCAATGACCTTGATCCGAATGGCGATTCTGGGCCGGAACTATTCAATGGTAACAAGTGGCCTACCTATGAACTGTCTGATGGGCCCAATGGGAAAGGTGTGGTCTTCAACATCAATGGAACGCATATTGAGGTTGATGATTGGAGAGCTGGGGGCATGGAGTGGATGGCGGAGCATGCTTTGACGGTTTTTGGAAACTAGAAGCTATTTGCATTCAGGCGAACCATGGAGGGAGTTATCGTGATTCACCTGCGTTAAACTTGGGGTGCACTCTAAGGTAGGTTGAGAAGAACTGTGAAGAAGAACATTGTCCACCGTCGAGGCGAGGAAAGGCCAGGCGCAAGGCTTCATCGCATTGACATTGGCACATTTCATACACGAAATACTGGAACCGTGATGATTGCACTATTGCTGAGTGTCAGAATGCTCTCCTCAGGTGAGGCGTTGATTGGCTTGTGAGATGAGTGTATGAAGCCCTGTCAAGATTGGTCAATATCTGCTTTCAACTGTAGGATGAGTACCATGCCCTTTTAAGTAGATATATCGAAACTTATATAACTTTCGATGAGAGTATGATTAAGTGAGTAGCAACGGTTGAGATGAGCGTGTGGTGTTGGTGGTGAAGCTAAACTCTATGACTTACGCAAGCATAGACTCATACTTCCCGCCACCCTCATTCATCTTCAAGTTGCAACCTCCTCGATCACATAATCTCAAGGTCTCTTTTCATAAGGCAGCACTCACACCGGCTCAGACATGGCAACAGGAGTTAGCCACGATCTCACTACTCAATCATCTCCAAGAAAGCTCTTACGTATTGGCACTGGCTGTTGTGGAAGTGTCTGGGCTGACGCAGACTCGTCAAAAGACAACAGCACCCCCTCCTGCATCAAAAGAGAAGATGGCGATCCGCACAGATCCATTACAAATGAACACTTCATACATCAACTTGTTGTTCAATCTCTTCAGCTGAATCCACAACATGCACGAAACTTCCGAATACCTCTTTGTCGTGGATTTCTTAACAAAGAAGACGAGGCCTGGTCCCTGGTTCTCCCCCGACTCCCACCAGGCTCAAAACCTTGTAACGCATTGCTCAGCGAAAAGGTTCAGCCGCCCTCAGAAGACGTTAGAAAGCTACTGGTCTCCAAATTTGCAAGAGGAGGGAGTGACCAAGATGCTATAATCAACGACAAAAAGAACGAGCACTGCCTCATCCGCCCGTATCTTGGCCGCAGGAAGAAGGATTGGGGAGACACAAACCGCAGCACTTTCTTCAGTCTAAGAAACTTCCCACTTCACCTTGACCGAATGATAGAGCTTGGTCTCAATGTACACAGCTACGCAAAAGTCATTGCGGAAGGCCTCGCGTTTCTTCACTGGGTCGCTCGAATTGACGCCAACGACGTCGAATTCGTTCTTGCTCGATCACGCCCAACTTCACACTCACACCCAAACAGCCCATTTGATACAACCATCTTTGGGCCTCATTCCATGTGGATTATAGACTTTGATTGCTGCGATCCTATTACAATGGATGAAACTGGTGCTGCAACAGCTGCTGAGTGTTTTTGGCGCAATGATCCGTATTACCCTCGACCTGGATCTGCGGATGGATTTGATACGGAGTTATGGAGTGCTTTCAAGGACCATTATCTGAAAGTAAGTGAGGAGATGTTGAAGAAAGAGGAGGAGTCCGCAAGAGGTCTTCCTAGTTTATTGATCAGTATTATCGAGCAGGGGCCAAAGTTAGCCAAGGGAAAATAGTTAACAATGACAATTAAAGAATCAAGAACTCCTCATTGTCATATCCCAAAATGTACCATTCCTAACGGTACCTCAAAACTACTATGCCCATGGGTGAATATGGAGTTTTAGGGTAGCCTTGGTAATCGCTGTGATCTATTTCTTAGGTGCTAATATTACTCTAGATTGGCACCAGTTTCGAGATTGAATTACAATGTCTTATTAACCAAACATACAATACAGAGCTTCGTTGTATACACAGACTTGCAGAGCGGTCAGTGTTAATGTAGACACGGAATTCCGACATTGACGGTAGGATCGTTCGTCCCCAGTCGATGGAACTACTGGATTGTCGGAGTCCAAAATAGGCAATTAGAGGTCTGGGTTAGTTATACCACTTCGAGGCACGCGCTGAAACGCGAAATTCATCCGAATTGTCAATTGCTTATGGCCAATTCGTTCTTAAATACCGAGAGCCTCGCCTACGATCTCTTCTTTGGTATTTTTCAACTTTACGCACGATAAAAACGACTGCAACATGTTTGCTAAGTATCTCGAAAAGCTCGCCAATGCTGGCGGACCTGAGGCCACCTACGAGGCAGGCTGTCACTGTGGCTATATCGGCCTCTCAGTAGCACTCTCTCCTCCTCTGCCCAAGCATGAGGTCATAAACTGCAATTGTTCCATTTGCCGTCGAGGAGGTTACCTTCTTGTTTGTATGAATGACTGAAGGTTTATATTCGGACAATGCTGACCCGAATAATTAGACCCAGCGTATGAGAAAGTGACCTGGCACAACGACTCAGACAAGCGTGTCTCACGATATCAATTCAACACAAAGGCTCGCGATCACATGTTCTGCCCCAAATGCGGTGCCAGCATCGGTATCGATTTTGCGAGGGTATGGCCTGAGGCTCCTCGCTATGGCATCAGTGTGGGTGATATGAACCACTATCGTAGAAAGGTCTTACTGAAAGTTTGCAGGTGCGGCAGTTCAACAATATCGATCTCGACTCACTTCAATACATGAAGCTCGATGGCTTACATAACGCTGAACCAGCAGTTGATTTATCGGGTAAAGAGATTGATCCAAAGGCAGGCGAAGCCCCTGCTTCTAGTTCTTAATCAGAGAAGCTGTCAGTTGGAGTTGGCATTGGTGTCCCAAGCTTGGCCAAGCCATTTACGCAAGCTTTTGGTGGTGGGGTTGGGGATGATCATGCCATGGATGTTGATGCTTGAGAATTCCCTGTCTGGCTGAACTCTTGTATCTTGATCAGCGATCAGCAGTCTTGGCATGCATGAAACAAGATGATCTGATGAGTTATCACGATATTGTGCCTATAATTATCTTTCAATTATCACTGAATAGACAGACATCATCGTCTTTTATGAAGATACTGCTGATAAGACCATCAACGTCATTCATGGCGGTTAGTGGCGCTCTGGAATTAAACACCCAGCCACGAGTGCAGGGAGCTCTCCCCTGTAACTTGCCTTGACGCGGCTCTTTTTGCCCGCTAAAACTGATCGTCCCGGGGCCAAAGCTCCCTGTATGTGAGCTACGTACTTACAGATAATCGACGTCATCGACCTCAATCATGCCTTGCACTTGATTGCTTTCCTTGGTTGATTGCGTTTCAAGCAACCATCCCAAAGCGATGAATCAATCGCAATGGGCCAAGTAGTGTTATTTGTGTGACGCTAATCAATTCTGGTGTCATATCAGTATTTCACTTCTCTCCCTGTTCTCTTCTTCTCCTCCTCTTTCTCTCTTCATCATTATACCCGACTTGGGGAGCTCAACCACCAGCTTAATTCTCTGTCTGCCTTGAGGTTCGCCATCATGTCGCAGTTTGAGCAGCAGCAGATCCCTGCGGCTGGGCAGCATTACAGCGCCCAGAACCGTGTGCCTAATGTTCGCCAGTTCATGGACCAGTTGGATCAGAACAAGAAGGCCCGTGATGCTGAGATTGACGAGCAACTTAAGCAGAACAAGATCCATGGCGAGACAAAGGATCATAAAAATGATAGAGCTGAAGCTCTTAGAAAACAAAAGGACATCCGTACCGTACGTGATCCTGTGACAGGAAAGGATGTTGGCATTCGAGATACCGACATTGATTACAAGGAGGCCGTTGAAAACCCCCAGGTAGGCACCAGTATTTTATTAAGGAAGAAGCAAGGACTGACAGTTTCAGCTATCAATTCCCAACGAGAACCTAGGGAAGCCTGCCACCATCGCAACCTCGTCAAAACAGTCTGGTGAAGAGTACCGTTACGCCCAAGATGTCACAGCACCTCCTGACCCCGTCCAAGAGGGTGCGACATCAGATGTCCCCATTCGAAGCGAGAAGACATCAGTAGTGTTCTACAAGACTCCTTCAGTCAGCTACGAACCTATGTTCGAGATTCTCGAGCAGCGCAGCAATGTTTTGTGTATCGGTATTTTCGCCGCAATCGTTTTTATTGGAAAGATGTTTGGCGGTCGCCTTCTTGGTCTTATTCCCTTGGGTTTCTGCGTAGCTTCTGGTGTTTTCCTCTGGACAAAAGACCTGATTCGTCAGGGTAGAGATCTAGAATGGTCTAGCGAGCAAGAGCGTGGTGAGACTGCCACCGCAAACTTGATTCCTGAGTCGGTTGAATGGATGAACACCATGCTCGGAATCATGTGGGGGCTGATCAACCCTGAGATGTTTGCTGGTATTGCTGATACGTAAGTAAAAATTCCCAATGGCATGATTGGTACTAACTTTAGTAGTCTCGAAGATGTTATGGCGGCCTCGGTTCCTGGTGTTATTGAGAACGTTCGCGTTGCAGATATTTCCCAGGGCAACAATCCTATCCGCATTCTCAACATGCGTGCTCTTCCCGACTCCCACGTCCAAGACATCAAGGACGAGCAGCATCGACAGAACGAGAAGACCACCGACCCTGAAGAACTCGCGGCTAATGAGCAAGCTGGCTCGTTCTACAACCTCGAGGTTGCTATCGCCTATCATGCGAAGCCCTCCGGCGCGGATATCGCATCCAAAGCGCGCAACATGGGTATGCAGCTTGTTTTCTACCTCGGAGTCAAGGGCCTATTTGGTGTTCCTTTGCCCATTTGGGTCGAACTTCAAGGCCTTGTTGCGACCGCTCGAATTCGACTCCAATTGACCCCTGACCCTCCTTTCCTCAAAACTCTCACTTTCACGCTTATGGGCATTCCTAAGGTCCAGGCTGGATGTACCCCTATGATCGAGAAGGGTGTCAATATTCTTAACCTGCCTCTCATCTCCAACTTTGTCAACTGGGCCATTGGTGCTGCCGCTTCGATGTATGTGGCCCCCAAGAGTCTGTCTCTAGATCTTAGCAAGATGCTCCAGGGTGACGACATCAAGAAGGAGACATTGGCTCTTGGTGTCATGTTCGTTCGCATCCACAAGGCTACTGGTCTCAGCAAGCAGGACCAGCGTGGAAGCAAGGGTGGTGGTTCTGATCCTTACATCACCATCAGCTGGAGCAAGTTCTCCAAGCCCCAATTCTGTACTCGTGTTATCCAGGACGATCTTAACCCCGTTTTTGAGGAGAGCGCTGGCCTTCTGGTTACTGCTGATCTTCTCAAGGCTGACGAGCAGCTTTCGGTTGAGCTTTGGGACAGTGATCGATCTTCTGCTGATGATGTCGTTGGCAAGGTCGAGCTCAGCATTCAGAAGCTTATCCAGCACCCTGGTAAAATGTTCCCTCAGGTTTCCAAGCTTCGAGGTGTCAAGGCAGACAGCGAAATGCCCGGAGAACTTCACTGGGAAGTCGGCTTCTTTGGCAAGACACAATTCCGAAAGGCTCTTCGAACTGATGGCCGAGATCTCAACCTTCCCAAGGCTCTCGCAGACAAGCCTGAGCTTCAAGAGAACAAGGGTACGATCGACACCAAGGAGGAAGATGCAGTCATTCACACCCCTCCCGACCCATTGTGGCCTTCTGGTATTCTCAGCATCGTTGTCCACCAGATTGTTGGCCTAGAATTGGAAAACATCAAGGGTTCTAATGGAAAGCGAAAGGGTAGAGAGTATGAGCCAGCTCGTCCTGAAGCCGGTGAAGTCAAGGAAGAGCAGGCCAAGTCTCTCCCCAGCTCTTACTGCACCATCCTTCTCAACGACGATCTTGTTTACAAGACCCGAACAAAGGTTGTTTCCTCTCAACCCATCTTCAACGCTGGAACCGAAAAGTTCATTCGAGATTGGCGTTCTGCTATCGTTACCGTCGCAGTCCGTGACTCCCGCAACCGCCAGCATGACCCTCTCATTGGTGTTGTTCCTCTCAAGATCACTGATATCCTTCAAACCAGCAGTGAGTCTACCAGGTGGTACCCTCTTGACGGAGGCATCGGTTTTGGCCGCATCCGTATCTCCCTGCTGTTCCGCTCCGTTGAGCTCCGACTTCCCCCTCCTCAGTTAGGCTGGGATATTGGTACCTTCGAGTTCGTGTCTGACTCCATCACTACCACTGGCTATGCTCCTTCGAACCACGCCAAGATTCGCTTCCGTACTGGAGGCTCGTCTGCTAGCGTTGGAAAGAGCTCATCCACTCGTGAGGCCGATGGCATGTCCTTCAACATCAGCGGTGCCGACGGTAATCAACGTGTTCGCCTACCCGTTCGACATCGCTACAGCTCACCCATCTTCATGGAATTCTACCCAAGTGGAAAGCGAAACCCCGATGCCTACGCCGTTCTGTGGCTCCTGGAGCTTGTTGATGGTGAAGAGACTGACTTTGACATCCCTGTTTGGAAGTGCAACCACAGCGTGCGACTTTCCCAGAACTACATTACCGAAGAAAATTACAAGTCTGTTCCCGATATTGAGATGGAGCAGGTCGGGCGAGTCCGCTTCCGAGCTCGATTTTCTGCTGGAACAGATTCCGATCACATCAAGTTCGCCAGTACAAACAACGACCGTGAAACAATCGAGGCTTGGGAAGCTTGCTACGCAGAGGGTGTACGTAAGCAGGATGTCGAGACTGAGGTTCCTCATGTGATCCAGAAACTTCACGAAGAGTCTCTCACTCACGGCCGTGACGTCCTCGCCCAAGCCGACGAGAAGCAGAAGCAGAAGTGGCTTGCCAAGGACGGCACCGATTGGAGCGGTGCCTTTGGTGAAGATCCTTCTGCATTGATGCGCAAGAAGAGCAACAGCGAGTCCAGTGAAGAATACGATGACTTTGATGAGGACGACTCCGATCCTGATCTTGGTATTCAAGATGCCGACACTGAGCCTACAGACCCTTCTGAGGACGGACGTCCTTCCGTCGATACAACAGGCACCAACGCGACGAGCGCTACCAACAGTTCCCAGGCTAGCTCCAACAGCAAGAACCCCATCAAGAAGATCAAGTCATACCGATCCGATAGTCGCGATATGCATCGCAAACACCGAGGTCTTATGCAATGGCGACCCATGCGCAACGTGCAGTTTGCCAAGGATGAAGCCAAGTTTGCAGTCCGAAAGGTGGCTAAGCTTGGAGCCCTGGATGGCCGAAAGCCTGATGTCGAGACTGAGGTTTAATGCATCAAAATTTCCTTTGTTTTCAAGAGGCGATGGTTGGAAAGGCGATTGGTAAACGGATGAGATTGATGATGGCACGATCGGAGTTTTGCTGATTATGATTGTCTTGTATAAATACGAATAGCAGTTATTAAAATGAATTGAACCCCTGGTAATTACCAATATCTAATCTGTGATATGTATAACATCAAACGCGTAAGCAAACAATGATCCGCCCCCAGCCCCCAACCCCCAGCATAGGAAACTACCGTATTAGAATGAGCAGCAGTGTTGCTAAAACATACATTTGATTGAAAAAATTGTTGACTTTCTAGTATATTCCTCGTTGTTAATAACTGACATCTCTTCTTCGTAGTGCTAGAGCACGTGAGTGAATGAAATCGGCCTCCCGCCAGGGATCTCTTGGCAAATCTTAGCTTCCTGCCTTCAGCACCTCTCGACAGCAATAACACTTTTATCTAATTCCAAAAGTGGCATGTTTTACACATTAAGAGCTTTCGTTCATCACTTTATCTCATAAAGTCTTTTCCTTCTCAAATAAGTTACACAACCCGCATTATACACGCTAAACTAATCGCGCCACGCCGCGTCAAAGCGTGTTAAGCTGTACAGCATGAGCTTCAACAGCATAAACCCTGGGAACCAAAGCAAAAAGACCCACCACACCCTCTTACCATCACATATCACTCGCTTTGGTTCCGTCTCAGACAGTCTAGAGTCAGAGGACCCTCTAGCCAGAGATGCACCAACAAGAAGTCACAGCCAAAGCCCGGTTAAGCAACATCCAGGTTCCTTGACCCCAAGTGGTAGGTCAAGTCTCGCTGTCGTTCTCACGCGGTCACCAGCGCATCTCGAAGCCTACAGAGGAGTCAGCATCGGTGAGGAAGATGGCTTTGATGCGCCGGTCACGTCAGATCTTACTCCACGGGGAAGACCAAAGTCGTTATTCAAAGCAGTCAACGCTCTGAAAACGTCGAGTCCAGGTGGTACACAGACGGGAGTTTCCAGCGATGCAACGTCTACAACACCAGCGCGAGGAAGAGGGAGACCTAAAGGTTCAACGAATAAATCAAAGGGTCTACAAACAGCAGCTGGAGCTCGACAGGCCCGACAAGCTGCTACTAAGCCGCGGCCTCACCCCAATGGCTTTCCAAAACGAAGAGGCCGACCACCAAAGCAACCTTCTCCTCCTCCAGAGACCATCTACTATCAAGTGGATGCACCAATCTTCCCGTTTCTGTGTGAGTGGAGAGACTGCAAGGCTGAACTACATAACCTCGAAACTCTCCGACGGCACGTTTATATCATCCACGGTGATGATGTCAACTGCCTGTGGGGAGAGTGTGGGATGTTGGAGAAACCATCCGAGTTTGAGACGGACGCGGGGTTTAAAGAGCACATCGAGGAGGCGCATCTAGTGCCTCTATCGTGGCACTGCGGTGATGGGTTTAATAATAATCTTGGTGAGCGGAGTTTGCCGAACACAGCAGAGGATGTACCAGATTATCTCAAGGATGAACACGGGAACCAGGTCACGCCCTCGATACGAGATCAGCAGGAAGAAGATTTGTTTACGTGGAGAAAGAACCGGCGGAAACTCAAGGAGCTGCTCATTCGTATGAACGACAACCTCCCCGATGAGTCAGACGAAGAAATGGGAGTTGAGAGACAAGCAGTTTGAGGGGTTCAGAGAGGTTGGTTAACAGAATTGAGTGCAAGTCCGGCTCGGGTCTAATGCAAAGCGATTTTATGATTCAAGGTTACCTTTTGGGTATTGATGGTCCTGAAGTTTCGTTCCGTGAGGGTGACCTTGATGTCTTGCTATCAGTGGCTTGTGAGAGGAGCTTTTGCTCAGAGAAACATGTGGAGAGATGTCTCATCCCCGCGTTTGATGAGGTGATGATGGTGACCGTCATTATGCTTATACGATTACACGTGAAAAGAAGCTGCCGTTTGATTGGAGCTCCTGAACAGTTGAGTACTAGAGGCGAAATTATCAGCCACAGCTGCGAGCTTCTCAAGCTCGATTTTCCTGTGTTGAGATCTCTCAAATGAGGCTGAACTTGCGAGGTTCAGGATCTCTAGAGTTGAAAATGGCGTCAAGCTCAGTTGTCTCAGCTCAATATCATTGGCATACACGGAAATTAGAAGCGTCATCCACACATCCCGATTATCCGAGATGGAGGGACGGGATATCTCACAGCACATCGGCTTGGAACTTTTGCAGTCTAACATAACCAACCATTTATTTAATTTTTAATTATCATTAGGCCCGAGAAAAATGCATAAACTCTGTAAATATTGTAACACCAAAGCACCAATTCCATTGATCTATTAGGTACCAGAACTGCCAAGTGGCATTGCCAACATCCCGCTTTTTTTTTAATCAGAGTGGCTTCCCTTGCCTCCATCGAGAGGGTTCTTGACTTGGATGAGACCGGGAGCAGCAAGAGTGAAGTTGGGAACGTCATCAGGAGTGGCGATGTTGTTGGAAGTGGTCAGAGCAGCGTGGGTGAAGCCCTGAGCGACCAGCTTATGGTAGGGGAACTCAGCCTCAAGCTTGACAGTCTTGCCATTCCACTTGACGTTCTCGGCCTTGACACTGTAAGGAAGCTGTTGGCCAGTGGTGTAAGTAATGTAGAGATCCTCGCCCTTGTGAGACTCCTCAAGAGTAGCGCTGAAAGAGAGGCTCTGGTCCTCAGCGTCAATAACAGCAATGGCACCACCGTTGACCTGGAGAGCAGGGAAGATGGGAAGGTTGATCTTCTTGATGTCCTCAGTGCAAGAACCAGGAACAACAAATCCCTGGAGAGCAGACCAGGCGAAAGCAGCAGGGACAGTGGTCAGGAAAGGTGACTCAGAGGGGACTTGGCCGAGGTAGATGCGGTAGAAACCGTTCTGCTCACCCTCTTGACCGATGACGGCTGAGATCAGGCGGACGACCTCGGGAAGACCCTCGCTTGCGAAGACAACGTTGGCATCTTGGAGAGCACCTAGAACAACTGCAGTGAAGGTCTCAGCGAGAAGGATGGCGTCCTTGAGATTGTCGACGGGAAATTGGTATTTGCAAGGTGAAGGGGCAAATCTGCCGGCTGACTTGAGAGTGGCCAGGGCGCCGATGGCGTGCTGCTCTTCTTGCTATTGCAAATGGTCAGTTGACTCATATTCTTATGATTATGGGTAAGTACTGACAGCAAGGACAGTCTTGAGAACATGGGTGGCCTCATGAAACTTGTCGCCCTCAACCTTGTATCCCTCAATCTTGTTGGTAACATTGTAGAGAAGAGAGCAAAAGTAAGCAGTCTCAAAAAGCTCGTTGAAGGCAATCAGCTGGAAAGCTGTGGTAGAACCATCACCAAGAGTGGTAGGAAGAGGAGCACCAGGGAGCTTTCCACCAGCCTGGATAGCGATCTGCTTCTCCTGTGAAGCATCGGGGTTGGGGAATCCGTTCGCAGCAGGAACCCTGTAAGATCGGGGGACGATGCCAGCAATTGCAGAGCCGACAAGGCCTACAGAGGCAAAGAGTGTTGAGAAACGCATGGTTTCAGTTGTTGCGATGTGAACGAAAGGGAGTGTTGGCTATGATAGATAGACAAACAGAGAATGTGATGTTTTATACTACAATATGGGACACGACTGTGAATGTGGTATGAACTGAAGAGAAAGAATCTGTTGAGGGAAGTTGCTCGAGGGATATATAGCTGTAATAGAAGAGAGACGGCACTTGGAAGAGGCTGGAGGATGGCTCAGCGGCGAGAATTGAGTTCACGGCAAGGTTGCCTTTGAGGAGGGGTCTTGGAGCTATCATGACGACATGAATCTCACAGGACGAATGTGATGAGATTAAACTTGTGTGCCGAATCCCGCTGTGTCTTTGATGCTATGCTATGCTAGGTCTTACTCTTCAGCTCTGGATCTAGGCCTTGCCGAGATGTTGCAGTTAAAAGGACGAGCTAGCTAGTTGAACGGCTAACACGGCCAGAGCTATCTTTGGAGTAGGGTCGGAGAATTGCGGTAGCGCGGAGACGATGTTACCTTGAGCTTATTGCATCATTGAGATATTGAATTAATTTATTAATGTTATGGTTAAAGATATAGCATTTAACGCAGTGATGAAAGAGAAATCCTAAAGACAGGTAATTTCTCGACAGTAAAGTTTCTAACAAGCATAAAACGCCAAGGAAACATAAAGAAACGAAATGCAGAATGTTACATCAACGAAACTGTTTCATAAACTTTGGCTCGGCTCATCTGTCGTGTGGCTTGAACGCCAAATACAACCGTGCTCACAAAATGTACTCCGCCCCACGGCTACATGAATCCCCAGCTTTAGTGCCAGGCACTGAAATGTCATCGGGCTACAGTAGATAGGGCTTAGACTTGGTTATACTCGGCAGCTTGATCCCGGTGGTGAAGCTATTTCGTTAGGACGGGATTGTCAAGTTCCGTTGCTAATTGGGGACTTTGGTGAGCTAAGCGGGTATTGCTGGTGTAAGATGGGATTGGAATGATGGGTTTGTTTGGGATTGGTTGTTTATGGCACTGTTGTGGCATGGTATTGTATCAGAGACATTTCGTGAAGTATATGCTCTCAAACTGTTGAAGTTCTCTCTAAATGTGAGAGTTAAGCAGTTGGATGACAGTAATTATGGATCAGTAGATGTTGGGGGCCAGTGAGTATGATGGGACAGATCAAACCCTCAATCAAATAAGCTTGATGATCTCTCGAATTCAATTTGACCTTGTGTGCTCAAACGGTGATTGCCCTGGAGATCCTGTCTGAGGGTGTCACTTACTATCCCCCCCAATATAAGACAATTAAACTCTGTTAACCTCTAGGCTTGAACTGCTCTACAAGCATACAAGCATACAAACATACAAGCATGTGCATACCGGCCGACTACTGAACAATATATATCAGTGAATTAGAAATTATAGGTTCATTGTATAGTTCTCCAGCTCCACGAATTCTCGAAAGGGTTGGTGGACTTTCCTCTTTTGATGAAAAATGAAGTAGTTAGATGCTTGCGCTTCTGTCAAAGACTATGATTTGTGCAAGTAACATTCATTGCGCCTGTGTGATGGTACATCTCTCAATATATATTAGTTTATTTCCCGCTATGACACAGAACAGAGGTATCATGACTCTTATTTTGAACGCCTTAATCTGGAGAATCGCTATGTCTGGTCACTGTGTTCCCCTGCCTTTGCTTCTGCTTCAATCAGTTCCGCGGCCTCGATCGCATCTAGACACTCATCCAACACCTGGCGGGTCTCAACTGTATCAGCATGATCTGCTCCGAACAACTTTTCCCGAAGTCCAACACATTCCTCCAGTAAGTTCTTTGCATCGCCAAGTATGTCTACATCAGGGTACAAGTGTCTGGTATCAATGGTGCATTGGCCGATCAACAACCAAGTGCTTCCAAGATCGCTCATAATCTTGAGAGTATCAGGATTCTCCTTGCCAAGAACCCTTTTTCTGGTCTCGAAGACTTCTAGCTGCAATTCCTCTGCCTCCGAGAGATCAGTACCACCCATGTTAAAGAGCATCATAGCCAGGTTCGCCTTGCTGTGGAGGGTCGAGGGGTTCTCTTCACCAAAGACCTTAATCTTTACTTCTACGACTCGTCTTTGCATTTCTGCCCCCTCCTCATCTCCAAGACTGACTGCCAAATTATCCATCGCTTCGATAGTACTAATGTGTTCTTCTCCAAGTATTCGCTTCTTTGACTCAACAACCTGGATCTGCAGGGCCTTTGCTTCTTCTCTTTTATCCTGCTGAGCCAAGTGTACGGCCAAATTAGCCATGGCATCGAGTGTTTGCTCATGGTCATCACCATAAAGGCGTTTCAAGGTCTCGATAAGGCCCCTCTGTAATTTGTCGGATTCCTCGAATCGGCTTAAATCAGCTAGTGAGCCTGCAAGGTCGGAGGTTGTGACAAGAGTTTCTATATGCTCTTCGCCGAGTAATGCTCTTCGAATGCTGAGCCCTTCGCGTTGCAAGCTTTCTGCTTCGCGGTATCGGCCTTGAAATCGGAAGAATGATCCAACCCTATGGAGCACAGAAGCCCTGGTAAGCCTGTCTTCCTCTGTTTCGATTATCTGAGCCTCGAGGACAGACTTTGCGTGGGAAAGATACGCAGTGCAAGTTGCCATATCTTCCACCCACCATTCGGCATCGTCGAATGATGCATAGGGGTAAAAGTCTGACACTGCCGAGAAAGCGTGTCTCGTAAACTCAGCAAATCTTCCTTTTCGAGTCAACCAAGTTCGCGTAACTAATTGAACCAGACGATGCATAGTATGGTCGCCACCTTTCTCTGCCCGAATGAAGCAGAATGCCTTTAGTACCCCAAGTGCTTTAACAAGTTGCAATTTGGTGTTTGACTCTGCGGGCAGAGTTTCTCTAGTGTAAAAGTCAACAAAATCGAGGGGAATTTTTTGTCGATCGAAGAAACACATCAGTGATAACAGCTCACTGGCGAAGAGGTACTGTCTCTCTATCTGTTGGAAGGACAGCATCCACGTCTGGGCGACTGCGCGAGGGGTATCTGAGTCTCTTCCGACAGTCTCAAACTCTTCGTTCAAAAGTTCAACAAGATCGTCTTGGCTTCCATCTAAAAGCTCGAGATATTCACTGACTGTAATGGAGTTCTCCTGGATAAAGGCAGCTGCTTGCACCAGTGCAAGAGGAAGAAACTCTAGGCGGGATGAGAGTTCAAGCAGGTCCTTTTCAGATTCATCGCCTTCCTGCAAACCTTGGCGGAGAAGCTGAGTCGCCTCATTTTCATCCATCTTGCCAACTTCTATGGGAAACTTTCCCTTTGTGAGTCGTGAGCCCACCTGCATGTTCCTTGTTGTGATAAGGACATTGCCATGAGGGCATTGCGGTATGAACTGGCCCATGCCACTCTCAGTATTGGCCTTCAACTTTGATGGTTCGTTGTGAGGAAAGAAAAGTTGCATATCATCTGCGTTATCAATGACCATCAGCCACTTTCCACTTTCCTTACTTTCCAGCCAGTCTCTAACTGTAGACAAAGCATCGAATGTTGAGTCTTCGTGTCCCAAAATTTTGTACTCGTTCGCAATGCTGGCGTAGCCTTCAGAGAATTTTTCAATGCTACTAGCATGGACCCAAAACACTGAAGTGTCCTGAGAAACTTCCTGAATCCAATATGCATATGACAATGCGATTTGTGTCTTTCTGTTTTGAGTCAGTGGATGGCACTTTGCTAATGGATGTTACTGAACATACCCGACTCCGCCAAGACCATAGAGCGCAGCCCTTCGATGACCCCTACCATGTGACTGAGATTCCAGATCTCCCAGTTGACTTTTCAGCAGGTCAAGTATCTCGGATCTTCCAACAAAATCTGGGTTGAAAGTGTATGGAACGAGGCCTGAGAAGTCAGTATTGACTCGGGTACTGCCAACAGTCTCGACTTAAAAGGCCAAGGATTCCTGGGGTCAGCGTCTGTTAAATACTCACAATATGTGACAGGAGTGTGCTTCTTTGGATTGGACTGTGTTTGCTGAATCCTCTTCATCCAGCGCTTGAGTTCTCCACAAATGGCCACAAATCCAGGCTCTTCAGAATTGGAGAATTTGGTCATCTCTGCATGATTCTTATGTATACCGATCGAAATATAGCCAGGCAAGATGGCCGAATGTTTGGGGACGATCACTCCAAATTTCTTGGTCGGAAGCTCTTCATAGAAGCATGTGATGTCTATCATGCTGGCTTCATCTTTGCTGCGCGTCATGAGGAGAGCCTGAAAGCTATCCTGAATTCGGGCTAGGACTTCCGAGTCTCTTGTAAGAACTTGGACTATGTCGCTGTTGGTTTCTTTGATCAATCCAACGGAGCGCGAGACCAATTCTCCGATCTTGGCGAGGCTTGATCCATGATGTGGTGTGCCGAGAAAGATGACGCCACGAGTGAAGTTGACTATATCTTGAAGGTGCTGTTCAGAGCGTTGTTTTGCTGTGACAAGTGCCTGTTTTCTCAATGAGCCCTCCAGTCAGGATCATTGTCTCGAGTGACTTACATCCTGACAAACAAGTCCACCTAGACTGTGGCAGATAAATATAATAGGTCGTTCATTCTAGTATCGTTAGAAGAGAATGAAATCAGGGGTGGGGGTATTTACTGTGTTGTCACTCTGTCGATGTGATGCGAGAGCAGTCACGAGATTATATGCATGATTGGAGATACGATTCTGGGAAGGAGCATCTTCTTTACCGGTGACAGTTGAATCATAAGAATAAGTAAGAATACGTGCAGTCTCAATCTCCAAAGGGAGAAGTGTCTTCGGCCACGGACTCCCCGAACTCTTATCCGTCCACGTCTTTTGACAATCTCCTTTCAATCCATGGACGAAGACGATGCTAGTTCAATGATTGAGCAGACACCCTGGCATAGTGACATCGCAAACTCACTCAATATCATCGATCTCGGTGCTATGGAAGGTCTGTATCCCAGAATAAAAGAACGTTGTTCGTGTTTGAGTTACTGGCTTCGGTGATGGCTCAGGAGTTGGTTTCTCCTTAGCATTGCAAGTTTTATCTGATTTAGATTTGGAACGAAAGATGCGTCGCACAGAAGAAAACATTGTTGATGATACAATAATTATACATACAACATAGTGGAAATAAATGAAAAGAACTTTGCATGTATAGGGTTCTTCTGGTTTCATAAAGATGTTAGGTATGATATCGCGCAGCTCTAAGCGCCCAGCATATCAGGAGACGCTCATAAGCGCCGGGCTGCAGGGAATGTAGTTGGAGCATACCTGATTAATCCGTTTCAATATTGGTTGTCGGTAACAAATGAGAATTGCTGTTTGAACAGGGGATACATAGGGTTAGAAGAGTAAAGCAGAGCCAACACAAACGTTGATGTGATTTGAATGACCTGTCAGAATTGGCCTCAGATACGACGATCCGGCACTTTTATTCAGGCGCACCATGAAGATGTTGCGCGTACCGGCGAGATCGGCTTCGCTATTGTAAAGATGATACTGTTTTATCTTTATAAATGATCATAACTTTGATAAATGGGAAAGGTTGTTGATGATGCTCGTGATACATCATTGACTATGTCAGTTCAAAACATGGTCTTGAATGGAGAACAAGAATACATAGATTGATGGTGCTTGTTTAACCGTCACGGACAAACTCATCGAAAAATATATTGAAAAAGAATATCGGAGAGCTAATATAACCCTTTCAAAGACAACCCATATTATTGCACCGCTTCGCCTGTGCTACCCAAATGTCGTTTCGTGTCGTCGCTGCTGGAAAAGCTATCTCGTTCCGAACACTCCGGGTTCTCTTCAGGCCCTCGATTCCATCTCTTATTACGACTTTCGGTGTATTTCAACAATGGTCATCGGGCCAAAGCTGGCAGTATTCGAACAGGATCGATCACAGCTTTTATTTCTTGCCTATGGCGCCTGCAGCAGCCTTACGAGCATCAGCTGTGGGGCTTGTCAGCATTCTCCTGTCCCAAAAGCAACGTTGTGTTGGTTCGTGGTTGTATTCGGAAATCGATCGTAGGGGTGTCAGCCATTGAACATACCAGCTGCCTGCTTTCGTCGCATCTTTTCAGCATCAGACTCTTTCTCGTGTTGCATCTGAGTACCGGTCCTCTCCTTTCCCTTTTTCTATATTCAAAACAGAAATTGTCAGTCGGCGTGCACAGATTATGCGAGGTGGTCCAGAGTAGAAACGAACCTTGGCGTCTTCCACCTTCTTTTTCTCGTTCTTTGCACGAGCCAGATCGCGCTGGTTTCCACGAGCCATCGTGTCGGGTTTGGAGTTGAAGCGAGAGTCGTAATATACTTGTACAATAAGTTGAAACTGAGGGATTAGATCGTCGAGCGTTTCGTATTCGAGATGAAAAAGAGGAAAAGAAGAAGTAATCAAGACACAAGCGGCCAGACCGTCAGATAACGGGACTGAAAGCTGTGCCCTTTTCCGTTTTAGTGGCAGTCCTTGGTAAGGGGCCCAATCGGAGAACAGAGTTTTGGAGGCCTGTATGGCCTCGATCTGGGCTGCATTGACCGATCCAGGTACTTTGTTTTCGCATACTTGCCTCACCTAACCTTTTGTACCTCGCCTCAGCTTGTCACCTAACCCTGTTTTTTTCGTTGACACAACCTCATCATCAATTGTCAACTGACAAAACAATGGAGAGACGAAAAGTTGATATAAATGATTTTCTGTTCTAGTTGAGTTCTGAGGAAAAGTATCATTTCTCATTGGCTGACGCTTACTTATTAACTTGCGAAGGAACAGCATCAAAAGCTCAAATTCTGATGCCGACATCTAATACTTACATCACAGCACATATGAGAAAGTTTAATATGATATGCTGGGGGAAGTGAGGCAGCCCCGAGTACAAGAACATGTGCTTCAATGAGCTATAACAGCATTCTTATTGGTGTTCTAAAGCTCATGTGCCAGCAAATAGATGCAATACTGAGTTCAATAGTTTATTGTATTGCTTACGGCGCTGTTGCGCTTTGGCTATTGTATGCCAGGTGGATACTAACTTTGAACTTGAAATACCACTTACATGCGCTTAGCTGAGACCAAGCGAGACAGTAATGGCACATGCTATAACATTTCCTATCCATTTGGACTACGATATCAGAAAGCAACATCTTTAATGATTTGCTAATGAAACTGAAAAGTCTATCGACCTTCCCTGATCGGTAAATGACCCAGTAACGTGGTCCGGCCCACTTGGAGCCTCGCTTGACCAAAACACCAAAAAGATTGTGACCAAAAAACATACAACAGCGGGGATTCGCTGGTCGTCACCGACCCAACTACTAATCCGCCCCTTATCAGCTTATCTATGGGAGAGCGGACGGGATCCCGAGTTCTCTAATAGGTATGGTCGTATGTGATAGTTCGTTGCCATACTCCAGGTTATAGCGACGCTCTAAACAAAACACGGTAGGCAGATATAGGTACTCGAGGGTAGTATCAACGGAAAACAGACGGACCGAAGTTGTCAGGTTTCATTCGTCCAGGAGCTTGCCAATTTTCAGCCTCACCGAGCTCAGCACAGCTGTGTTGTCTTGACAATCAGAGTTCATAAACACCTCGATACACCTCTTGAGCTTGCTTGTAAATCGGATCTTGGTCATCATTTAGAAAATTGGCTGTCTCTGCTTAAATGGCTGGCGCAAAGATTAGCCTATTGACTATTCCTAGTCAATTTTGTGAGCAGTCATCGTAAGTCTATGCCAGCGGAGACACTTCGGTCACTCGATGGCCAGGTTCTCTGGTAATACGATAAGGATCATTTAGCTACTCTCCAAATGCAGTATCAAAAAGTCTTCAAAATGACAATTTGGCTGAAATAAGGTACAAAATGGCTGGTGTGGGCTAAGCCATGAGAGCAAAAGGCCTGGCCGGCTTGGCTCACTTACACAAACCACATTCAGGCAATCCCCGAAACGCTACTCGTTGCTCACAACACGACACATATTGATGCGTATATAAGCTCTTCGTAATGCTTAGCATGCTGGGCTTGTGAAACGTCATAGGCAAACATTACCAGTATCCTCCTTCTACGGGCGGTGACTCGAGGCTTTCGTATACGCGTACTTGGAAACTTCCACTTATCTTTTTTTAAGATCAATTACAACTAACAAACCTACGCGTAAATACTGTGAGATCTTATGAATCAGCGTGGTAAGTTGAATCCAAATCCAGTTAGTATGGCTTCTCGTATGCCAACACAACCTCTCTTATAAATATCTTTTTTGAATGTTGCAAGTCTCATCGGATATGACGATATGGCTTTGGGAGGGGTTTTTACAGTAAGCAAGCCGACTAAGTTAAATTCAATAAGCTTTTTAAACCAGTACTGAGCATTGGATCTCATGTCTCCTGATGAAGTGCATGAACATCCAAGATAGTCCTGTCTTTTCACATCTCTGGTAAAACACGGCTGACTAGCGTTGATAACCCTTGGTGGTTCAAGCTTTATCATGCCACTAGTTCCAGGGTAGTCCACTCAGGCACAGACATTTCTGATTATGACAGCGACATTGAAAGGCTTTGCGGCATCAGTATATTTGATCAATTGGTGAGTTTTAGAGTTGGGTCTCCATGATGACCGGGCTCAGTATTAAATCCCGAAGCAACTTCCATAACAAAGTTGGGGTCTTTTCGAGTCCGTAACTCGGATGTTGTCAATCATCGTTCCACAAACAAAATGGCCCTGTTCTGACATCTTCCCACATTGGCATTGCACAATGATGAGTTACCAGGATAGGAAGTACTGCAATGTTGGTCGCCTCATTCATGTCATGAGCTTTCGACTCAATCGTTTTCTAGAAAGGCAAGGTACAATCTGCAGAGCCCAAGCAAGCAACCCCAGGCCACGGGAACCAATATCGAGAACCAACAGGGTCTCTTTTCCGATCTGGCAAGACGCTATCGGCGCCTCATGATTCTAGCGCATAGACAGACTCGAAACGTACCGTTCTAGTGGTTCGTTCGCCCTAGGATGCCCGAAAGACGGACCTACCAACAACCCACTGTAGAACGTCACTCCTTTACCGGGGACTTCGGGAGGATGAGTACTTTGGCTAAATTCGCAATTACGCTTTATATCTCACGGCATTATCTCACCGGAGTTTGCGGGCAGTCGAACGATACCGAGCGGCCGGGGGCGCAGCTGGCTTTGTCAGATAATGAGAAGCCAAGCCAACCTAAGCTCACCTTAAACTAACGTTACCCAGACCCTAGGGAACTCCCAGGCTAGCCCACCCAAGCCACAGAGAGGTGCGAGGCGGGCGAGTTTAGAAGAGGCGAGGCGTTCCAGATCCCCGCCTACAAGGGAGACGAGGGAATTCACCTCGAGTTTGCGTGAGATGCTGTTGTATGGTACTGTGATTATAGTGAATGCAGTAATATGTAAAGTGACAGCCTGCATACAGTATTCCCCTATCCAGTTTAAGTTTATATGTAACTCTATTAACACAGAAGAGAAGACAAAGTCACATCCATCCATCCATTGGACCATGGGTGAGGCTACGTCTAAGATCGCTAGACTTTTAGAGCCGAGTTAGTGGGCGGGCAATGGCGATAGAGGGGCCGATGCCGACCTGCATTGCGTTCATTGTAATTATTAATCATGCCTCAGGCAGAAGTCCGACGCCGCCCCCATTCCCATCGAATCCATCCATTCCCATCCATGGTCAAGGCCCATTTCCAATCCAATTCCCAGATCAAGGCCAATCCCAAACAAGACCCCATAGCCTGCCTGACCCAGTCTCAGTCTCGGTCTCAAGGCCAGCAGCGTCATTCCTCTTGAGGTTCTTGTGTCTTCTTCCTCCCTTTTCTTCTTTTACAACAGTGGTGTTGCTCTAAGCTCCCCTGTGACTTCTTTCTCTCAACAAGGTAGCTTCGTCTACTCATCGGTCCCGACACTTATACCTATCTCGCTACGGACGGATATAAGGCCGCGACTTCAACAACGCGCAACAACAACCCACTCGTCGATCTTCTACCTGCCTCGATCAACATCAACCCGAAAACGTTCTCTCGCCTCCCAATTATTTATTTTGTCGAATATGGAAGCAAATCTCTAGTCGAACACCCGCCAAAGCTGTTTCCGTCTCTGCCCATCCAAACGTTTCCGATAACGTTACCGTCGCTATGCCGTCTCAAAAGACCTCCAATGGCACCGGCCAGGTGAGCCATCGCCTGCGCAATTTCTTCCGCATGAACACTGGAGGTAGCACCGGCAGTGCTTCTAGCGATAAGGACAAGGAGAAGGAGAAGGAAAAGGGTTCGGCCGCCACCACTCCCGATCCCTCGAAATCCCGTCATACCAAGTTCTTTAGTAATACCGTCGGCCGTCTGCGCGCGCACACCGTCGCTAGCGAGGGTAACCAGCTGGAGGAAGCCATGAGTCCTACGGCACATGCAAACCCTTATTTCGCCCATCAAGGCCAACCAGGATTGCGTCACCACAATTCCGACTCTGTCCCCCCAAGCCCCCCCGATACACCGAGTCTCAAGGTCCAAGGCCCTGATGGTGCCCCTGCGAACGATCAAACTACCAGCGAAACCAAAGAGGAACTCGCCCGGAGACTTAGAAGAGTCGCCAGTGCACCCAATGCCCAGGGCCTGTTCTCCAAAAACGATCCCAACAATGAGCGTCCCGCGACTGCCGAGCTCGGCAAGGATCCTCTTCTCACAAGTTCAGGCGCATTGGGCCTCATAGAAACGGCTAAGGCTCTGGAGGCCGAAGACAAGGCCAAACATGCCAATTCTGACGATGTTCTTGCTGCTCTTCCTGCTCCTAATCTGGGCATGGCTTTCCGCCGCACCTATAGTTCCAATTCTATCAAGGTTCGAAATGTTGAAGTTAGCCCCTCCAGCTTTGACAAGATCAAGCTTATTGGAAAGGGAGATGTTGGAAAGGTGTACCTCGTAAGGGAGAAGAAGAGCAGCAGGCTTTATGCCATGAAGAGTATGTCCACCGGTCATGTTTACCATCGCAACAACGACTAACTAGCTACAGTACTAAGCAAGAAGGAAATGATCAAGCGCAACAAGATTAAGCGAGCTTTGGCAGAGCAGGAAATTCTTGCGACAAGTAACCATCCGTTCATTGTTACATTATATCACTCTTTCCAGTCAGAAGACTACCTATACCTGTGTATGGAGTACTGTAGCGGCGGCGAGTTCTTCCGCGCTCTGCAAACACGACCTGGAAAATGCATTCCTGAAGAGGATGCTCGATTCTACGCCGCCGAGGTAACAGCAGCACTGGAATACTTGCATCTTATGGGTTTCATTTACCGAGACCTGAAGCCTGAGAGTATGTTGAGATGCTGTGCTTACAAATCTGCCACTGACCCTTTGTGATAGACATTCTCCTGCACCAATCGGGTCATATCATGCTTTCAGACTTCGACTTGTCCAAGCAGTCAGACCCTGGTGGCAAGCCGACCATGATCGTCGGCAAGAACGGAGCCCGTACCGACGCTCTCCCAACTATCGACACTCGTTCATGTATCGCTAACTTCCGCACGAATTCTTTTGTTGGCACAGAAGAGTACATTGCGCCAGAAGTGATTAAGGGCAGCGGTCACACAAGTGCGGTCGATTGGTGGACATTGGGTATCCTTATTTACGAAATGCTTTACGGCACAACACCCTTCAAGGGCAAGAACCGAAACGCAACTTTCGCAAATATCCTTAGAGAGGATATTCCATTCCCCGACCATACCGGTGCACCACAGATCTCAAAGTAAGTCCTGGATAAAAACTCACAATCCTACTGTTCTAACCAAGCCACAGCCTCTGCAAGTCTTTGATAAGGAAACTACTCATCAAGGATGAGAACCGACGACTGGGCGCCCGAGCTGGCGCATCAGATATCAAGGCGCATCCATTCTTCAGAACGACACAATGGGCACTCATTCGACACCAAAAACCACCGATTGTTCCTCACGCGGGCCGAGGAGTTGATACAGTCAACTTCCGAAACGTCAAGGAAAGCGAGAGTGTCGACTTGTCAGGATCAAGGGCGATGAACCTAAAGGGAGTTCCGTTGGACAGTGGACTGGCAACTCCTGGTGGTGAAATTGCCGACCCGTTCCTCGAGTTCAACAGTGTCACTCTGCATCACGATGGCGACGACGATCATCACCGTTGAGTTGAGTCTGAGTTTCTGGGTGCAACATTTGAGGTTCAGGAGTTCGAAATATTGTTATTGATAGTTGACCTCGATCATGGATTGGACATGTTGCCGCACGTATACGCATGGGGTTATGATCTGAGATTCTTGCACTGGGGCGTCTATTCTTTTATTCAGCGTCGTTTGACACATACTTTGCACTCGACACTCCTTTGGACGATTGCTTGTAAGAGGGAGAGAGAGGAAGAGAGGGAGAGAGAAACCACGAAAGGCAGAAGAGACGAGAGAAGCAGACAACGAAAGGGGACAGAAAACAGAAGCGGAGGGTAGAGAAATGAAAGAGACGAGAGAGAGGAAGTCTCAGCATCCTACGATTTGCCGCTGTTAAAATGGCGTCTGGTCTGGCGTTTCGGGAAGAGCGGGAAAGAAGTCATGTTATGTAAAGTTACCATTCAACAAAGATGACGAGCCATGCACGAACGAAGGCTAGCTTATAGAACCACAGGGATGCTTTTTGACAGTGTCTTGGGTGATGTGAGTTGAGGCAATTCACCAATATACCAACTACAAGCCAGGTCGTGTCATGAGTCAACCATAGATAAACAAGGTTCATCTATCTGACTTGACAGGTGTTTATGTAATATTTCTCTCACAGGTGAATACGTCGCGTGTTGAGGTTCTTTCACGGTCTGGGTCATCTGGGCTCAAGGACTCGGCACATGACCACACTTAGACACTTGCTGATGGAGGCGCAGGGGAACATCTGCCTAAGTGAGACCTTCGGGACCCTTAAAGTCTGAAATAAAAGAAGTTTTTACCAGCCAAATTATGGAGACAAAATGCCTTGAGAAGTTCTCGCATGACGGAAGTTGTGTTCATGGGGTCGGGTAGAAGATAGTGCTGAAAGACTCAAAAGAGTGAAACTCCCCCAAATTCGAGTTGGTACGGTCTCAGTAACACTCTTAACAACAGTTTTGGCTAGCTTGAGTCTCATTTGAATATTAGATCCAGCGGTTTGAGTCGCTCCAGAAGAACAGAGCATAAGAACCCAGATGTCACGACTACGCCCGGCTTCCGAGCCCCGGCACCGGACCCGGCGCTCATCGGATCGGGCCATTCCCGTCGCCAGAATACCACAGCTTTCCCGGCCGTATCTTCTCGAATGGAGTACACAAAATTGTCGGCAGAAAGAATTACTCAATGTTGAAGAGTTCCAAGAAGAGATGCTGGCGGTGGAGAGGCCAGGATGGCGGAAGTTGGCTATTGTAAGAGGTGAATGCGATATGGGTGTTCTAATAGGGGTGGAGTTGGATAAGAAAAGGGGTGGGTGGGTTTGGGAGTTCCCTGAGACGGAGATCAGAAGAAGGAAGCCTGAAGAGGAGGATGGCGAGACGAAAGAGAAAGATGACAATGAAGGGTCTGATGAGGATGAGGGAATCAGAATATGTCGCGCATCACTTATGGTCAAGGAACAACTCCCTATTCTTCTCCTCGATGGTCTTCCGTTTCGAATATCCTCACGACCTTATCGACCTTCAAGAGTACCAAGTAATACACGTCCAGACGGCAAAGCATCAAGCAAGCGCCCCCCAAAGCGATCCGGCCTGGAAGATTCCATTTGGCACATCAATCAATTAATTGCTTCAATGCCCCGCGGCTCAAGAACGCGTCTTACCCCACGCGTCACAAGCATATTCAAACAGTACTCCATCAACATCACAATTAAAAACACCCAATTGCAACCTCACCAGCGCAAGCCCTTGAGACCAATGCCGACATTACAAGAAGCATGGAGCGACGAGGAGAGTTCAGTACCATAACGTCCGCAGACTGGTCAAATCTTGCAGAACGTTTAAAAAGGCGCATACAACTCTCTGTGACCGTTGCTCTCCAAGCACATGCTCAGCAAGCCCAGGACGACCCCAAGGATTCAAACTCAAGAAGTCTGGATCGAATAGCATATCTAGGAGGCCTCTTGCTGCCCCTGACAGTTGTATCAGGGATCCTGTCAATCCAAAGCTCATATGGTCCGGAGGGTAAATCATTTTGGGTCTTCTGGCTTGCATCAGGGCTTTCTTCCCTCCTCGCCATCCTCATCATTTACGCAGACCATCTGAGAACGTTGGATGTGTGGATGGAAGTTGCAGCAAGTGAGATTCTGGACCTGGACCACAATAAACGATTCCAGGCGAATAGAACCCCACGTCGACGAGAATATTATAGCAGTGGCGATCCCGAACGGGGAGAAGCCAAGTTGACGACAGCATCGGATGGAGGCGTGTATGTTGTGCAACATCGGGGAGATGGAACGAGAGGCAAAGCTTGGAGGAGAGGGGAACTAGGTTGGCTTGGGGCGATGAAGAAGATGTCAGGATGGTATCGATGGAGGGGAAGTCCAGGGATGGAGTTCAGGATGCCTGGTTGGGAGAGGAAGGTAAAGAACTTGGTATGGTGATGAGATATTTGTCTCCAGACTTCTCAGGATAGACTGCACAGAGGCTATAAAGGACAGGGCTTTATATTCAATAGATAGATCACGCCTTGCGTTTCATATTAAATAAGATATCAAGATTTCATAGCAATTATGCCTCCGTCATTCTCCATTCGTACACGCACGCAATCAAAGCCATGCTTCATCCTTCATTTCAAACTTACACGCGATCCACGCTCGAACGACGTCCACCAAGGCCAATCTTTTCTTTTCCATCCATCCATGGCCGCAAGCACTCGGGGATCGTAACAGTCTTCGCCTCTTCATCCCAGCCATTCTCAAGAATAGCTGCTATCACACGAGGAACAGCCAAGGCAGTACCATTGGAAGTCCAGGGGAAGGCGAGCTTGCCATCAATGCGTGTTCGTGTGCCGAGGCGGCGGGTTTGGTAGTCGGTGCACATACTTGCTGATGTGACTTCGCCCCAGTTGTCGCGACGGCTGGGGAAGAAAGCCTCCATGTCGATCTTGCGGGTGGCTGATGCGCCGAGGTCGTGGGAGGGCATAGAGAGGATACGGCAGTAAAGGCCGAGTGAAGAAAGAATCTCGGTCTGCAAGTCGAGCATCTCGTCAAAGAGTTCCTGAGCGACATCCTCGTCTGGTGCTGTCCATGCGAACATTTCCACCTTGGTGAACTCGTGCACTCGGTATAGACCCTTGGTGTCGGCACCACGGGCTCCGGCTTCGGCGCGATAGCAGCGAGAGACGGCAACTCGCTTGAGAGGTAGGTCTTCGGAATCAAGGGTAGTGTTTGCCTTCATTCCTGCTAGGGCAATTTCAGATGTTCCAGTGAGGCACATCTCAGGGACGCCACGCTCAGCGTCTTCAGCTGACTGGGCGATAGTGTAGACTTGTTGCTCGCCGTTTAGATCGCGAGGCTGGAATCCACAGGCGGCGCCAATGTGACTGTATACCATGCTAGGAGGTGACACTTGCGTCCAGCCATGACGAGTTGCGACAGCAAGGGCATACTGAACCAAGGCTTGCTCCAGCTGAGCAGCCTCGCCAAGTAGATAATACCAACCCCAACCGGAAGCAGTAGCAGCACCAGCAAAATCAAAGATACCAAGCTCAGAACCAATGTGAACATGAGATCGCCAGATTTTATCCTCAGGTGATTCCTTAAAAGTGGGTGGGTCGTTGATATAGCTCATAACCTCAAAATCGCTTCCCTTTGGAGTATCAGGATGAGTGAGATTAGGTAACTCGAGCGCCAACTCCTCCATTTGCGTAACAGCCTGCGATTCTCCCTTTTCAATTGCCGAAAGATCCTGCTTGAGTTGTCGCGCCTCCTCTTGGATCTGCTCACGGGTCAATTGGCGCACTTCCTTGAGATCCTCATCATCGCTGCTCGTCGCCGGATTCGCAAGCTGTCTCCTCAACAAATTCGACCTCTCACGCAATGCGCGACCCTGCCGCTGAAGATCCTGCCATCTCGCATGAAGCTCTAGAATTTTAGCTGGGTTTTGCGCCTGATTACGATAATTGCGCTCTACACAAGTCTGCTGATAAAGTTCTGCGTGTTGTCTGATGTGCTTGATATCGACGATGGGTTTTGGCGCCGAAGGAGGCCGCTTCACATCTGCGAAACTGCGAGCCAATAGTGCATTGAGCCTCGGGTGTAGAGCGCGACACCGTAGGCGCGATAATGTCCTGTTCATGGTGGATGTTGAATTGGTGAGCAGCTCATATGAAGCATGACTGAGGTACTAAGTTAGACTGCCTGATCAGCGAGTTTGGAGCTTGACGTCGGCTGCCGAAGCTTAACAGTGGAGAGGTTGCTTAATGCAATTACCCGAGCGAATAGACTACGGACCATCGCGGAATGGGACATCAACTTTCAAGTATTCATTCTTGGCAAATAGACAAACATTGCAATTGAGCCAATTATGTTGATCTCATAGTAAATCGGGTATTTGGTTGCCTACCTCATCTAGTTGTTTGTCCGCACCATCAACATATTCCTCATTTCATGTCATGATATCTCTCAATGCTGAACCTCCTACAGATAACCCCAGACACCTAGAGTCCAGTTTCCGTGATGTCCTCCACCTCCTCGAGCATATCCTCCTGCCTGCACGCTCTGTCTGTGTTGTGCCTTGAAGTCCACTTCGCTAGGTCGAGAAGCTCCATTGGCGCCTTGTAGGAGCCACGACTCGCGATCAATAATCGCCATGGCAGGGATCTTCAACTGACAGAGCAGGCTACCTCCAATCCAGGGACCAAGAGTATGAATCACTCGGATTTGGCCCTTGAATTGTGGAACCGTAGCCCGCTGTCGTACAACCTTGGCTTCTATCGGGTCGTGCTCTGGCTTCAAATCGGCTGCGTTCTTGGGGGATTTGCGTTGTTCATCTTCACCTGGTGATGAGGATGGGGAGCCTTCTGTAGGAGAAGTGGTGCTGGATTGTTGATGGATCCTAGCACTATTCCGATGTTTGTCCACGACCTTTCCGAACACTGGCTCCCATCCCCTCTTGTTGACGATAGCTGTGAGATCGTCGATAATTCGTTGCTTGATGCCCAAGATATTGGAACATCCTCCCGTGAACATTATGCGTGACATGCAGATTGCTCGTACATCCAGTGGTAGTTGTAAAAGATGTCTATACAATAGCAGGTGCAGCGGTAATTCATCGTCGTCAAATGTCGCTCGGTCTGCTGAAGGGTCGAAGAAGGTGTCGTCGCAGACCTCAGCAAGCTTCTCAAAGGGAAGCTCCACTGTCAATGGACGACGACTTGTATTGATAGGTATTTGGGCGACCCCTGTTGGGACGCCAGCTTGTGCCGACTCCGCCTCGATCTCTTCTTGCTCGTCAACTGTTTCGAGCTGGGTCGACTGTCGCTGAGATGATCGAAATTCTGATGGCTTGCACCACATCAAACGACACATGATATCTTCGCATTCCTCAAATCTGATCGCTCTTTGTTTGGTGACATCATGTTCTCCTGGTATCAATGGCTCGATGGTTTTGTAAAGTGCGTCTAAAAGTGCTCTGCCGCCTCGGACGGTGCGTGTTGTCTTAACTTCACGATGTTCATAAACACTGGTGATGACAGTTTCTGCCCAACCCATATCTATCACCAAGGCGGATCTGACACCTGCTGAGATGGCCGACATGGATGGTGTTGACATGAGAGAGATAGTTGGTGACTGGAATCTGCTGAACAGTGTATCCAAAGTGGCTGTCAACAGTGGTAGAGGTACTCCAGAGTCCAAGACCAGCCCCAGTCTTCGTGGTCTGGAATCGATGAGCAAGTATCTGTATTCATGTAAGCAACTGTCCCTTGTGAGATGTAAGCAGGACGAACTTTGAGAAAGCATCGTGCAGCACACGCTCTAGCTTGTCCTGATATAGGCCAAGCTCTATGTCTCTTAGATCGTATCGCCAAAATTCATGTTCCTTTGACCATTGCATTCCAGGTGACCGTTTCGGTTGTTGCCAGCCTCTAAAGTCTCCAGCTCGCCTTTGATCTTCAGGGCTGCATTGAAGAACCACTCTTGGAGATGTGTCGCCCGCAAATCCTACTCTAATATGGCGTGAGCCTAGTTCAACAACGATGAACTCGTCATCAGCACGGATAGTCGATGGTGAGCCATAGGATGAAATAACAGACGAGCGATTCGGGGTATGTGGAGATGGGCCTGGCCCCTGAGGAGGACCTCCACGGATACTAGCCACGCTTCTATGAGCAAGTGTAGATCCAGTCCCAGAGGCCATCGCGAGTGAGATGAAATCTTCTGTGTTTCCTGCTTTTTCCCTTTGTTCGATGTTGGCGATGAGATGCCCTGGTCAGGGCGTAGCCATGTATGTAACTTAACGCTGGTTGGTTGAATGGTTGTTTGAAGTCGGCGTTTCTAGCGCCGATCTGCCGCCTTTACTGGCTAAGAAAACAGTGGTTTCTGGTAACCGCAGCGACGTGGGGCAACCTTGGACCGTGAATTTCAACCTACATCATAGACTACCAAATCTGGAGAATTTGAAGCGGATTGCTTCAAGGTCTTTCTGATGTTCAAATGGGTATCAAAGGGTAAGAATCACGTGTTACATATTGCGAAAAGCCAGGCTAATATCTTCAGGATCTACCAGGAGGTGGGCGAAGGCGAACGAGTGGCCTTACTGAAACTCGCCGCCGAGTCACTAGAGAAGCAGGGACGGCCTTTACGAATAGCGATTGATATTGCGATTTGGCAATTTCAAAATCAGGCGGCGCAAGGTATATCACAGCCACTACGATACTGAAGCGCTTCTCTAACAATGGTCAGGTGGCACGAACCCCGAAATTCGAACTTTATTCTACCGACTCGTTCGTCTACTGGCATGTCCAGTCGAGCCCATCTTTGTTTTTGACGGTCCATACAAGCCTGCAGTCAAACGAAACAAGAAATCCGGTCGTGGCGACTCCTTCGCCAATGCACAAGCGAAACGGTTAATTCGACTATTCGGCTGCAACACCCACGATGCGCCAGGAGAAGCTGAGGCGGAGTGCGCTCTGCTGCAGAAGCATGGCATCGTAGACATGGTTCTAACAGAAGATGTTGACGCCCTGATGTTTGGATGCACCAAAATGCTGCGACAGTGGTCACCGGCATCAAAACGCGACACAACACCGACGCACGTCTCTCTGTTCGACACGGAGAAAATGAAACTTGATCAACATGGCTTGGATCGCGAAGGCATGGTTCTTGTTGCTTTGATGAGCGGCGGCGACTACGATCCTAATGGGCTCCCCGGCTGTGGAATCAAAGTGGCGGTTGAGGCTGCCAAAGCTGGCTTTGGCAGAGATCTCTGCCGCTTGAAGGCAGTGGACAAAGAAGGAACAACGGCTTGGAGGAATTCTTTGATACATGAGCTTCGCACCAACGAGAATGGCCATTTCAAGAGGAAGAACAAGGCCTTGGCGATACCGGAAACCTTCCCAGACTTCAAAGTTCTACGTTACTACACACATCCTGTTGTGTCTCCTGGGGAAAGTATAGACGAGATCCGAGAGAAGGTTCATCTGAAGAGAGAGATCCAGTTTGAGGACCTAAGAGAGTTTACGAGAGAGGTCTTTGGCTGGGATTACCGAGTTGGCGCTCTCAAGTTCATCAAGGTGCTTTCTCATGCAGTTCTTGTCCAGAAGTTGCAGGCTCTAGAAAGACATGACAACGCAGACTACGTCAAAGGGATCGCAGGGTTTAGGTCCGATCTTAAGAATGACTTGGTGTCACAAGTTCGCATACAGCACATTCCGAGCGAAATTGTGCCCATCGACTTGTCCAAAGAGGAAGATGAAAAGATAGTTCAAGCTCGAGGCGGACTGGCACTGAACAGCGATGACGAAATCGACGACGCGGAGAACATCGAGGAATCCACGGCGAAACGACAGCCGGCCCCCTTTAACCCTTCAGCACGGCAAGGTGTTTGGGCATTGGAAATATTGGCAAAGTTGAGGATACCAGAGGTGTTTGCAGACGCTCAGGTGGTGCAAAAGACTGCAGAGAAGAAGAAACAGCAAGCAAAGGAACCCAAAACGAAAGCGACAAGGTCCAAGCCTGGCCCGAAGACGGGGATGCCTGCTGGCGCGCTTAACAAGTTTGTGCGAGCAAGCAAACCTCATACTGTCTCTACGGTGACTTCCAAGGCGTTGTCTAAAGAGAACGAAATAATCACCTCGCCGACCCGACCGACAACATCCCGCCGCTTGCGAATACCGTCACCTCTGGAGCCAAGTAAGCAATCTGCGTCGACCTCGGGTAGCACCGTCAGGCAGACAACAACCCCTTGGACACTTGCCAGCTCACAGGTGACTCCTAGGACACGAAAGCCTGCAAATGAACAGCAAGCGATTATTATCACATCTAGCCCGCCCTGTGCAGCAGACTCGCCTCCCCCTTCGCCTTCACCACGGCCAAGGACTCGTGTGCCTGCCTCTCGCGACTTACCTGACCCGATGTGTACGATTCCTACGTCAAGTGGTTCTCCGCAAAGGCTGAAAGACTCGGCGTTGAACGCGAGGCGTGCAAGACCACCGACTTCTTCCCAGTCATCTCAACCTCCCAAGATGAAACAGACGTCCATGGACATGTTCACGAAAAAGCCCAAGAACACGAGTTCCTCTCAGACTTCTGTTTCAAAATCTTTACTCCCAGCTTCCAAACAACACCAGCCAAAATCTCAACCGAGATTCGATGATGACTTTGATAGTGACTCGTCAACCGATCTTGCTCCCCTCTCCTCCCTCATCTCACGCTCCTCTGCATCTCCTAACAAACGACAACAATCATCCTTACTGCTAGATCGAAACGCAACCCCAAGCCCTACTCCTGCGAGGAAGAAGAAGTTACTCATCCCAAAGGCCAGTGCGGTGGGTTTCTACGAAGAGGTGGAGGTCGACGCCGAAGAGCGCGATGAGCTGATGGCTAGGGAGACAGCAGCTCTAGAGCGCAGAGGAGTTCAGGTTAAGATTTTTCGGACGAGCGAGGTTGGATTTATAGACTTGACGCAGGATGATTAACGGGCATATATACACGAAACAGTATGGGCACGGCGTTTTCAGGTTCGATTTCAGGCGTTACATAGTGGATAGCATATTCACGATCCATCACTTCTGGCATCATTACGAAGAATCGAAATCATAAGATACTCATTTACAAATGTCGCACAATTTGCAAGTTTCAGGGCCACGTTACTCAGTATGCACGCATGGTGACTCTAGTATACGGTGCAAGAGGCTACTTCTTTGCATTTTCTGCAACCTTTTGAAATGGAATTTACCCGAAGCTATTCAGATATGAGACAAGTGCGTATCAAAGTTTATTTACGCATACTTTCAGTTACAAAATTGGTTTACTTTGGCAGTTTCTCTGTCGTTTGTGGGACCTGACAGTAAATCCAGGCTAACTGAAAGGTTGAGCCTATAAGTTGGGTTCTAGACGTAGATGCAGAACATTCATTGGCCCGCACCTGCTTCTATTAATGAGCGCATCTATCTGAATGATCTGACGTTACGGCAAGGAATAACGAAATAATTTAAAATTAAAGCAAATTGGAGCTTCAGAAATAACCGCAACTCGTTTATCAGAGCCAGGTTCATTAGAATTATGAATGAAGACACTAACAGCCCTACGAGCTGCTATTTCTGACTTCGGCGCTTACACCTGGTTGGTCAAAAATAGCATCGCGGCTAAGACTTCGTTTGACAGAACACAAGCGCCTGGCTGGGTCTATGGCCTGGGAATAAGCGACCCTAGCATACGAAAACGAGATCCGGCTTGGGTTTGGGGCTTACTCGAGCGAGTTGGAAGATGAAAGAAACTGGTCAAAAGTTGGCAACGAGCTGAAGTCAACTTTGGTTCAGGCATACTGGATGCTTGCTACAGGTCATTTGTTTGAGCCCTTGCTTTCCGAGATACAGAACCAGTGTGACACTTGAACCGTAATAGTTCCGACCTGAACTAGCCATTTTCCTCAGATTTATCTGAACAGTCTAATGAATTAAATTCTATGTACACTTCATGACTCCAGCTCTCTTTATTTCATCCATCATGAAGCCTCTGGTCTGCTGTATTTCAGCGGAGACCATTTCCTTGGCCACTTAGCATTGCTCTTGAGGCCCACTTAGAGCCCCGGTTCGTAGTGCAAGGCCTGAAACAACGTTTCGACACAGCACAGCCAATCGTCCCCCGAATCAACCCCGGTCTTGAGATTCAAATATAACAAACCATCCAGCGATGGCGCCCAACGTTCAAGACAACAGCGCTTGCGGATGAAATCGCACGAGCACCAGACTTAGGCGCTGACCTGAGTCGACTGGTCTGAGTCGCTGCGACCTGTTGCTGCCCATCGGGGCCCTCCACACAGAGCAAGGAACCGCTGAAACCGAGTCTGGATAGCAGCAGCTCGCGGCCAGACACGGCGGCCATGACACGGCAGCGCTGATGGTTCTCTGCATTTCTGACACTATTGAGTGCCCGAGTGGAGCCCAGCATCAGAGAAAGTCGTTGACGCGATTCGATGCGGGAAACGATCGAATCGTGAGTCGCCTCCCTTTTGGTTGGCTCTCCAGCTTCACATCCATGCCATGACGAGAAACTACGGCTTCGCTTGGCCGATGGTGGATGCAGGGGCCAACCAAAAGTTTGTTCTGCATGTCGCATCGTTTACAACAAAGAGTGTGACTGATGTGTGCATATGCGGTCGCTCTTAAAGTCTGCCTGTGCCAGCTGTTCAGGTGGCAAACCCCTCTCCATTCTCTTATTGTTCTTCGTTCATTCAAAGCCCAACAATGGTGTTCAATCACCTTCATTGGCCTATTTCCTATCATTAAACCTTCTCTTCTTTGACTTCCTATTGTTCACTTATTGACTGTCCGGACTGGTTCCAATATCACATACACTTCTCATTTGTGCAAGCTTCGACTCACTTATAAACCAACTCAGTGATAACCCTCACTTACAGCCGACAAATTTCACTTCACTGTCGTGACTACATCTTCTTATTCGATTCCAAAGTTTCTACACAACTCAAATATCACACTTTACTACTTCAAAGTAAGTACTTGAGCTGCCTACCTTACCTTATAACACGAAAGTCCTCGTCTAACCACTTCTCCTAGCCTCCTTCCCTCCTTATCAAAACTTCATCTCAATATTCTCGACCTTCAGTCGTAACTCAACAACTTTTCCTTCATTTATAACTACCAAATACACCATCGCCCATCATGTTCGGATCTAGTCAACGCGCCTGGGGCCCAGGCATGATCGTCCTCCAGATCCTGCGTGTCTTCACGATTATCAGCCTCCTGACCGCCGGCGCCTCTTGTTGGATCCTCATCATCAAGATCGACACTTCCAAAGGCTGGTTCTTTTTCGAGGCTCTCTCTCTCGCGATGATGAGTTCAGCCACCATTTTCCTCATCATTTCCGAGTTGCCCTTCTGCAGAGCGTATTTCGCCAATCATTGGCCCGCGTTCTCCGACGAACACGGCCTCTTCTGGCTCGGAATCGGTCTGCTACTTATTGGGACGAACCTTCTCGGCAAGCTCAACTCGTCGGACTATGGTCGCGATGATTTGGGTCTTCCCTTTTGGCGACTCATCATTTCCGCTGGCATCTTGACCTGCACCTTCGGCGTCATGAACCTCATCTGCACTTTCGTCTTCCGAGGTGTTAACGTCAATGCTCGCAAGATACGGTCCAATGGATCCCTCGCGGACGATGAATCGTTCGGCAAACCCCAGTCTAACTACAGCGCATCATTTACTAATGAAGATCGACCCAAGAATACTTTCAAGAGATTCTTTTGGGACAGGAAGAACGAGCCCATACCCCGACGACCTACCATAAGTCAACCTATCACTCGTGAGCGTGACCTTGAGCGCAATGCCCCTCCCCCCCCTCACTACGAGCATCAAGAACCCTCTTCCCTCAGCCGGCAGTCACACGACTCAGGCGAAGACCGTCGTAGCCCCATCGTCCCCGAAGTTCGTCGCCCAGATACAGCCCTGCACCCGATTAATATTCGCCCGCATAGCCCAAGCATGTACTCGGAGGCGCACATGTCTCGATTCTAGGAAGAATCGGCGCGCAAATAGGAGAAAGCGCGGAAAGTAGCGGAGGGCAAGAAGCAATCGGCACAGGCCGTGAAGACGGTCAACGAGACTGTGAAGAACAAGGAGAATGTGCATTGCAACTCGGAAAGTTGTAACTGCAAAGGTTGCGTGCGTGAAGGAAAAAAGGAAGAAAGGCGTTAAGGAATTAGGAGTCAACGATACCACGTTTTGGATTTACGGCTTTCGTTATTTGTTTTCTAGCAGGGATATCATCTTGCCAAACTTTCTTTATAACCATTTTGACAAATCATGTTCAAACTCAATTGTGTTTCTGAGATCAATATTCATAAGGTTCAGGTATGTAGAAACTTGTTTCTCCTTATCCCGCTGTTTCTCAAGTTATGAACAGGCCTTGTATGAAAGTGACTATGTAGTACTGCAGAGAATCGAAGTTTCAGGAGACCTTTGTTGAGTTTCTATTAGTTGAAGTTCACAATTCGAGGTCTTACTACAGTTCAGAGCCCTTGGAGCTTACATGATAACCTTCTGACGCATCACGCGTCTTAACTTTATTTGTCAGCCGACCAGGAACAAACGAATGCCCGAGGGAGTAAAGCCAGAAAGCCGCAAATTTAAAGACGGGCTGACACCCATTACATGCAGTTCATTTTCCTCTCTCTTCTTATTTCAGATGCATCCTATTTATCAGTAGTCAATACAAAGAACTCACAACCCTTGCGCAACAATAAAGACTTTTGGTACAAAAATAGATCAAGGAGTAGCTGTGCATTCAGGAGCACTGTTTTATAAGCTGGCTTCTTTCCCTTGGCCTTTTCTTTTCAGGAGAGACGAGTCCGTTTGTTGCTTTTTGCGTTTGAATCGCGACTCCCTTGCCTGACCTATTGTTGAGTGGAGCCTCAGGCATCCGCAATTGTTGTTCCAGGCCCGAGGCCAGCGGGTTCTGTAGCCTATCGCTAGCTTGACCTGTGCCTAGCCCAATCATCACCATCACCATCACTTTACCTCACACGACCAGTTGCGCTCGTCTCCATCACCGCCATCATGTCCGGAGACTCTGCTGAGGTGGCGGAGGATTACCGCATGGCCTTGGAGGATCTATCCTCCAACATGCGCTTCGAGATTAGCAACCTGACAGTCATTGCTCGTGAGAATACTGAACATGCCCTAGCTATCGCCGAAGTTTTGCAACAACACATCCTCAAGGTAAGTTAGAATCTTGATGCGCAATATGAATGCGTACGAACAATTTAATCCAATGCTAATTTCCGCGTAGGCGCCACCGAACAAGAAACTTCCAGCTCTGTATGTACTCGACTCGATCGTGAAAAATGTCGGCACACCATACACTCTTTACTTCGGCCGCACTCTGTTCAAGACCTTTATGGAATCTTATGCAGTAGTCGATCAACCAGTTCGTCGAAAAATGGAGGAGATGCTTAGAACATGGAAGGAGCCTGTTCCTGGGTCAATGGACAGCAGGCCCGTCTTTACGCACGAGTTGGTGCGTCCTATTGAGAATGCACTCTTGAAGGCACGCGCCGTAAGCATGCCCCAAGCGGGAATGATGCCTGGGCGACCGCGCTCTGGCGTGCCTCATCGTGATACTCCGACACCGCCTGGGACGAGATACCCTCCAGGCCATCCAGCCCAGCAATACACTTCAAATGGGGGACAGTCATTGAGCAATGACATTCGGAATCTAATTGTTGCCACGCAGGCGGAAGCCTTGCGCAATCCCCAAAATGTTGATGTTCAGACTAGATTAAGAGCACTTCATGAGCTGCAGGGCGTTGTGAACAGCACTAGCTTGCCTCCGGATCAGCTTGAGCTCATTAAGAGACGAGTAACTGAACTTGCTGCCGTAAACATGATGGCGCCTCTGACTCAAAGGCCTGCACCTACTCCTCCTGTGCCCGTTCAAGCACGCCCTATGCCTCCAGTGTCCGTAGCCCTTCCTCCGTCTGCAGCTCCGGCTCCGGCACAAGAAGGTGTGACGCTTGATGCGCTCTTTGGCCCGGGAGCCTTGGCCGCCTTGATGGCAAGAAAGTCGGCTACACCTTCGAGCTCAACACCAACCCCTCAGCCTCCTCAGGTTCGTCCTGAACCGCCAAAGCCACCTATGTCAAACATGTCTGCAATGCCGGCCGTGGCTCCTATGCCAGCAATGTCGATACCTACGATACCTGGAATGACTCCAATGCCTACGATGTCCCAGACACCAACACCAGCGCCGGCAGCAAACGCAGCCCCTTGGAGTCTTCTTGATCAGCTACGGAAATCAGGCCTACTCCCTCCTGCGCCTACAGCAACACCCACGCCAGTTCCAGTACAAGGCGGTATCAATGTGGCCGCTCTCAAACAGCCCTGTCAGCCTTCTTTGATCAGGGCGCTACATAACGACCTGGGCCAACCTTGTACCCAGTGTGGTAGACGGTTTCGAGACGATCCAGTTGGAAAGAAGCAGAAGATTGCTCATATGGACTGGCATTTCCGTGTCCACCAGCGAACCAACGAAGCCGAGAAGCGAGGTATGCACCGGAGTTGGTACGTTGATCAACGCGTAAGTCACAACACTACCCCCTCACAATACAAAATTACTAACAACAGTGTCTAGGATTCTTGTGTTTGAGACCTTCGGGTATCCCATTCTATATAGGAGGATTCCACAGATATTTCAAGTATGAGGAATCCCATGCACCGTCTAAGATATGTTTCCAGGGCTTTCGAGTCAAGAGTGGGTGCGAGTTGAGTGTTGTCGCGCGCCTTACATACAGTAGCTAGTTGAGAGGTCAGATTTCGAGCATCACTTGTGAAACAGCATTCGAAATCACAATTCCTACTTAAAGCCTTTCGTTGGCGATCGAGCCTATCACGCATCATGTCATGCAGAAGCAACACGAGACCGTGAAAACACGCCAGTACTAGGCAAACGCAAGGCCGAAACAAGCATAGCATCGCCTAAAGTGCGGTCACTCAAGACATCAGCTTAAAGAAATCGAACATTGGTACAGCATTGAGATGTAAATATATATCGGCTTGGCGGCACAGGCGTTATGGAACGAGCATGAAAGGGATTGGTGGTCGTTGAAGCATTATCATGGAGTTATGTTAAGGGTTTTTAGCAATTTAGTCAACCAGGCTATTGAAATGGTTGTCGCCATAGCCAATATAAAACAATGTAATCTTTTGATTCTAAACTGTTCATAATGTGTAGTGAAAAGTCGTGAAACTGTATAAGGAATGGACGGTAGTGGTAGTCCAGACTAACAAATACCGATTATATGGATCCGAGAGCGGCCCGTTGTTCGGGGATTGGTCCCCACGATTTTGAACACGGACTTGCACGCGTTTTAGTTAGTTCAGGTACGGTCCACTCTATTTTGTTCACTTGAGCTGGTCACCTCCCATGCTTCATTCCATGCATGATCCTAATCTGCCAACCAACCGATGACAACTCACCACAACCTAACGTCCACTGCCAAGTCGCATAACAAACCAAGCTCGCCCTCTGTGGTTCGGTGATCGGCACGACTACAGCGACCATGGCGGTCGACTGCCCCATCTGCAACAAGCCTGTCAAATCGTCCGAGATCAACAGCCACATCGACTCAGGATGCGAGAGCTTCATCATAGACAAAGAGAAGGCCCCGACACCACCGCAATCACAGACACCACAAAGTAACTCTCAGAAACGAAGCGCTTCTAACTTCTTCTCTACGCCCGCGCCCAAACGACAAGCTGCCTCAGAGAACCGAACAGCGACTCCCGTCAACGGAGCATTACAACCCATAGCAGGGAAGAAAAGGACTTTCGAAGAAGGCCCAGGTCATGGGGTAGCAAGCTTCAAGGATGCGGAAGAGACGACGAACGGCGAGAATGCCAACGGAACGAGTACTTGGTCTCCAAATACTGAGCAGGATGGAAGAGCGGCGAAGAAGACAAAGACACAACGAGCTGCGCCTTTGGCCGAACGAATGCGACCACGAAACCTCGACGAAGTATGCGGACAAGATCTAGTCGGACCAAATGGTGTGCTGCGCTCTCTGATCGAGTCGAACCAAGTACCCTCGATGATTCTCTGGGGTGCTTCAGGCACAGGAAAGACGACAATAGCACGATGTATCGCTCGTATGGTCGGCAGTCGGTTCATCGAACTCAATGCGACAAGTACAGGAGTCAGCGAGTGCAAGAAATACTTCCAAGAGGCGATGAATGATCTTGCTCTTACTGGTCGCAAGACCATAATATTTTGTGACGAGATTCATCGCTTCAATAAGGCCCAGCAAGACGTGTTCCTCAAGCCTGTTGAGGCCGGTACTGTGACGCTCATCGGCGCAACTACAGAGAACCCTTCTTTCAAGGTGGCAAATGCTTTGCTCTCCCGATGTCGTACCTTTACGTTGCAGTCTCTTACAGCAGAGGATGTAGTACGCATTTTACAGCGGGCAATCAAGGAGGAAGAATCAGTTTATCCGCAAACACCATTATTGGACGAAGCTATGGTGACCTACCTGGCACGCTTTGCGGATGGTGATGCTCGTACTGCCTTGAACCTCCTCGAGCTCGCCCTTTCGCTCACAACTCGTGAGGGTATCACACAAGAAGATATCAAAGCCGCCCTTACCAAGACTCTCGTTTATGACCGTGCAGGCGACCAACATTACGATACTATTTCTGCTTTCCACAAGTCGGTCCGTGGAAACGATGCAGATGCGGCACTCTACTATCTTGCTCGCATGCTCCAATCCGGCGAGGACCCCTTATTCATCGCCCGCCGCATGGTTGTCATTGCCTCCGAAGACGTTGGCCTGGCGGATAACACCCTCCTACCACTTGCTACGGCAACATACACAGCCACACAACAAATTGGCATGCCAGAAGCTAGGATACCTCTGGCACACTGTACTGTTGCGCTATGTAATGCGCCCAAGAGCACCAAGGCCTACCGTGCTCTCAACAATGCCTACGCAGCCCTACGCGAACCAGGTGTGGCCGGTCTTCCTGTACCTCTGCATCTGCGCAATGCTCCTACAAGACTCATGCGTGACATGGGATATGGCGCTGAGTACAAGTATCCACCAAATTACCGTGATGGACAGGTGAAGCAGACATATTTACCCGACGAACTTGTTGGACGTCGGTTTGTTGAGGACCGGGATCTAGGAACAGAAGTTGATCCAGATCTTGAGATGGACGGAACATAGTTATATGGATGGAATCTGGAATAGACTGGATGGCATAAGGAAATGGATAAAAAGTGTAGTTTTGCATTGTCTCAGGAGTAAGGATAACGTTGGCTACCCCCAGGGGTTTATAATACTGTACTATAAATGCTGTGCCATAGAGACTTGGAAACAGAGACTAAAATTACCTCTCTGTGGTTCTCGTTAACATACCTGTTCTCTTTCTTTTGTGATACAAGATTAAAGGCACGTACTTCACGGTATAGTGAATGACAGGCATAGCAACTTCACCAGATATTACAAGGTATCATGATTTCTCCCATAAAGCTTTGTCCCATTAAACTACCTAAACCGATCTTCAAGCCCGTGAAGATTTTATCAGCCATCTAGGCCAGGTACCCAAACATAATCCCAGTCGTCTAAAACCCATAAATGGTACATTCAAGTAATAACATATTCAACTCAAATCGTCCGTGGTATCAACACCTCCAAGAATTTCATGTCATTGCTCAACTTAAACCACACTGTCCAACTTGTAAGGCATGGCACCTTGAGAATCGTTAGTATTTGGCACCGTAGGAAAGAGTTGAAGATGACTTACCACCCATGCCGCCAAATGAGTTAATGCCTTGGGCCTGAGCTGGGAATCCACCAGCTGAGCAGGAGACCATGCATACACAGCTGCCATCGCCACCGATGACACCCTTTCCAGGGACAACTCCTGTGGCTTCAGGAGCCGCGGGAGCAGGTGGTGCAGCCTCAGCAGGCTTGGACTCAGCAGGAGGAGCGGGAGGTGCAGGGGCAGCATCGCCGCCTGTGATGGGAGTAGCCTTGCCATCACCATTCTGTTGAATGGCTAGAAGCGCGGGAGGCTCGCCGGCCAGCGTTGGATTCCAGGTCATCGTTGTTGTTCTTGCGACGACGGAATAGTTTTGACCTTGTGGATATCGTTTAAGCAGATTATGATGGTTTAGTATAAGAACCAGGATACGATTAGGGTTGTCACGTACAGAGAGGAGTGTCAACCATGACTTGCATAGCGACTTGGGGAGGAGGAGAAACGGTGTTGTTAGGGTTGGGCATGAAACCAGAGTCCATGCCACCCTCGAGAAGAGCACAAGGCTTATCGAAACCAGACTGAGAGACGGTGTGGTTCTGTGACAGGAACTCGAAGACAACAGTGTCGCCGATGGGGATATTGTGAAGCTCCTCAGGCTGGTAGACTAGACCTCCTGGACCACCAACAGTGACGGTGTGCTGAGAAGGAGCTGCAGGAGTAGCAACGGCCTCGCCTCCCTTGGTGACGGTCTCAGTAACTGTGACCTTTTCGTTGATGGTGGTAGTTTCGGCACCTGCTCCAGGGTTCGCCCAGATGATGATGATCTCGGTCTTGGAGATCTTGTGACCTCCCGAAACGATCTTCTTGTGTCCACTGAGAAGCTCTGCAGGAAGAGAGTTTCCAGGTATGGCTTCCGCGGGTACAGCTTCGGCAGGCATAGGATGATCCCGTCGTTCAGGCTGAGCAAAGTCGAGGAAACGCGCCATGGTCAAGGGCGCAAAGGCGGCGGCCACGGCCAGACTAGTTGAAGCTTTCATGATGTTTAAACTTGAGGGTATTAAAGTAGAAAAGGAAAAAGATTGCGAGTTGTTCGGGCCAGAGACGAGTCGAGATGAGATCGATCTAGCGATTAAGAGACTAAGTAAGTAATAATGAAGAGGGCCTGCCTTCAAAGAAAGGAATTCTCAAGTGCAAAAAGAATGAAGCACAAGAAACAATTGAGAAAGAGATGGAGATATGGGGATGGGATGTTTGTTGACAATCGTGGTACTGCTGTGCCCTTATTATACCTTGCCTTGCTTCTCACGAGCGAGCGAAACTGTTTAAACAATGGAACCGCCTGTAACCCCCTTGAAAAGACAAGCCCTCAAACACATTTTCGAAACACGGCCGCTGAAGAAGCCGAATCTTAGCTTTGCTCGCTTCGGTCTGTCTAGATCCGATCAACTAGTTACCTAGGCCTGTGAAACGCTTGTTGATGCGGGGGTGGTCTCTGTGACAGGTCCGTCTCGGATCACGTTTGGTGTTTTGGAGTTTTACCCTTTTGCGCTGTTCCTAGTGCCAAGCGAGTAATATGCGACACAAGGATTGGGATGGGTTTCTTACGTAGCGGCCAGTATAGGCCTAAAGTGCTTAATTAAGTCTATATAGGGTCGTATCAACCAACGTTAACAGGGGCTGTTTTTGTTAGTGGTGAGACGTCAAAGAGACAGGTCCGACAAAGCCAAGAACGGGACTTGGCTACTCCGTGCGTGCTCAGAGTCCAAGGCCCAGCCACCTGAGGTTTCTATTATACCAGAATTGCAGTATAATATCGTCGACCCGATGCTCACTGAAGCCAAGAAGGGCCAAGCTAATAAATACACTTATCCTCGCCGTTTGAGCGGCACGGAGGCCGTTTCACCATTGATCGTCAACGGTGAGGTTTCATCGACATAGTCTTGTCCGCGATAGACCCTTCCAGGCACAATAATTCGGACGACAAAAAGTTTATCGCTTTGACAGGGCATGAGACCTAATATGTGACCTACCTTAATCGATTTGCGTGTATCATTGGTGTTGCTATGGATGCTTAACTGATAACCATACTCTGCGCAGTATTGTATCCACAGAGAAGGAGACCTGCCTGCACCGTACTTAGCGCTGGTATAGTCTCTTGGGTCACAAATTGCGGTCGCTATATCTCGACATAATATGGACTTACAGCAAACCTCTAAATTCTGGCCTTGGCATCTTGAGGCCTCTCGTTTCGACGGAAACGCCACGAACCTCTCCTGAATCCATCCGTTCTCATCCATCCATGAACATTTCCACGTGAATCAGCGGCCGATCTTGCATCGTAGCATCAATGGCAACAGCCCGACCGAGAAACCCATGCGTATGCCATGACTTTCTCTGACAAAATTGGGGATGACTACCGCTCTTCCGTGTTTCAAGGATGCAAAATTGTTTCTTCGCTTACGAACCATCCTACTTCTGCTGAGCTTGCTGTTGTCCTTCGTACAACCCTGTGTAGTACCCAGCATAGTACCATGACATAAGGAGTTTCTTGAGGCTTTCGTCCTGAACTGTGTGTTTTGATTAGTCCTATATGACAAGAAATACCATTCAAGGATCTTGACTTACCGGAACCTAGGACGGTTTGTATAGGAAATGAGGGAGTCCCTTGTGACGCGATTGGCTCCTTAGACTCGTTGCGCGACGATGGGATCTCCTAAGCTTCCATGTTAGTTGTCTGAGCATATGAAGCCAAGATTCTTATGGTACAGAGCAACATAGCCAAACCCACCTTGTTTTGTTCTGCTGTTCCCGAGTCCAACTCAATCTCTTCTGTTTCTGTAACTTGGGGTTGCTCAGATCCAGATTCAGCCTCCGCCTCGGCCCTTCGTTCACGAGTTAGCCGAGTGAATCCCACCTCTTGAGGATTCAACTTACCGATTTTGAGGCTCTAACTCCCGTACACTTCCGCCCTTAGCGTGAATGCTGTGATATTTCTGCAGGATGTCTGTCAGTAACCGTTTGCGATAGAGAGAACTTACTTACCTTGTACTCTTGTAAGGCTTCGTTCCAAGAGTCAATCAGGGCAGAATCATCCCATATCTCCTCTTGTGTCAGTTTCTCTTGCTTTTTTGACATCTTGTGCAATCAAATGTCGAACTGCGAAGATGGAGAGTTCTGGGTATTGAACTGTTAGGTTGTGTTTGAGAAGCTTCGGTTTCAGATGGCTGAGGTCGAAGAGTTATTGTCTGCTTGATTCGAAGTTCACAAGAAGCATAAGTGCCGAATATGAGTCGATAAGATTCTGTCAAGAATATAAATTGAGTTGTCAGGTAATGGTTGATGATGCCGATTGGTCTTATTCTGTATGTCACAGCGCTGCCCGGGTTGTAAGCTTCAGAAGCTACAGACACTTTTTAGTGGACCAAGCCGCTGAAAGGACCCCAACCCCCACTACGATAAACTGATAGTGCACGCGATTCTTCACCGCCCAGAGCAAACATGGCAGAATCCCATTTTTTTTCAATGGCCCACGCATCTTTTTCTGTGGGAGTCTAGCTTTTGAGTATCTAGCAACAAGACAACCAAATCAGACACAATGGCCCCAGAATTGAGAAAGAGAAAGTGTAAGTAATTCGAGAGTCATGAATATTCATGCGCTGACTCTTTTTAGCCGCTTCGGACATCAAGAAGCCCAACGGCGCTGCCAAAGCTGCCCAGCCTAAGCGAAAAGGTAGAGACATAATGCCCACGATATAGCTTTTCTTGTGTCGCTAACACAGCTTTTACAGCCCCCGAGGATGCGTCGCCTGTGTCGCTGAAGAAGCAAAAGTCTGTCAAGAAGACTGTTGTCACAAAAAAGGCCGCTACCAAGCCGGCGCAAAAGTCCAAGAGCAAGCCCGAGGAAGTCAAGGTCGTCGAGGAGGAAACCACCACACTCGATATCCCCGATGAATCTTCCGAGTCTGAGGCGGAGGAGGGCAAGGAGGTCCAGGCGATCGTGAAGGAGCTGGACTCTGACGACGAGGACATCACCGAGGGCGACTCTAGCTTCAAGCAGGGACAGGATGTCGGCAAGATCCCCAAGGTCTCCAAGGATGTGCAGAAGGCCGCCAAGTCTTCCGACGAGGAAGCTGGAGTTATCTACATCGGTCGCATTCCCCACGGTTTCTACGAGCATGAGATGAGACAGTACTTTGAGCAGTTTGGCCCCATCGTTGCGCTACGACTTTCCCGAAACAAGAAGACCGGTGCCAGCAAGCACTACGCTTTCGTCAAGTTCGAGGAGGCCTCTACCGCCGAGATCGTGTGCAAGACCATGGACAACTACCTTCTGTTCGGCCACATCCTCAAGTGCCGAATGATCCCCAAGGAGCAGGTTCGCGACGATTTGTTCAAGGGCGCCAACCGACGATTCAAGAAGGTCCCCTGGAACAAGATGGCAGGTCACAAGCTTGAGAAGCCTTTGACCGAGTCTGCATGGGCGAACAAGGTTACAAAGGAGAACTCTAAGCGCGCAAAGAAGGCTGCTAAGCTCAAGGAGCTTGGTTACGAGTTCGATGCCCCCGAGATCAAGGACGTGCCAGCCCCTGCTGCTATTGAGAACGGAGAGAGCGAGACCAAGGCCATTGAAGATGCGCCCGCTGAGAAGGAGGAGGAGCCCAAGGAGGAGGAGCCCGCTGAGGTCGTTGAGACAGTTGTCGAGGAGAAGACTGAGGTCATTACCGAGGAGAAGCCAGCTCCCAAGGCCAAGGGCAAGGCCGCAAAGGGCAAGGCAACAAAAGCAGGCAAGGGCCGAAAGGCAAAGGCTTGAGTACGGAATTGTTCAATTCAATTGGGTTTCGGAGTTTTAAAGCGGCATAGACATAGTTTCAAAAGATCCATGTATAATGAAACGAATGCAAGTTGGATCATCAGTCACGCGCTTCTTCTTTTTCTACAAAAAGGTTTTCAACGATGATATATGTACGCACATAAGCGAACCCATAGCACTCATAGGAAATAAAAGAGCAAGCAATGAGATTATGAAAGGCGATTATAGTCTACTTCGCGCTCGATCGCGAAAAAGCCACGGAAAACAATGGTCTTTTTCAAAAGTGTGATTGCGAAGGGTAAAAATATGTGAAGAAGAAAAAACGAGATTCGACGCGCGAGACAGATAAGAAAATAGCATCGTGAGGATCCACTCGAATATGACTAAGCTCGATTTCACCTGGACATTCAACCAGAGCATCTTGTCCAGCTTTTTGTACTATCTACTCAGAGTTAACTGACTTGATTTGTTGCAAAAATATCTGAATCAGCTTTGAATTCGTATCTCAGATAGTTTACCCTCGTCGAGTAAAATATCTTGCATAGATCTTGAGTTCGTGATTCACCAATGCTTATGTTTGCGTCTCTTACACGAAACGCTGTATAGGAACCAACTGATTGAGGTTCATGATGGGCCACATTGAATTCACCGAGTAATGAAAAACCTTATTCTTTGATCCGACGTATCATGGGAGTCTTTCTTTATGGCACCTGGCACTGACTGCAGTTGCTGATAAGTGAGTCAGTGCAAAGGAGGATGTTTCACTAAGATGGGAACAGAAAAGAACATTTTGTCCTCATAACTGTGGCACAGAATTGACAGTGTTTGAAAGGGATCCATACACCGAATCAGAGAGAGTTGAGCCGTGAGTTACTGTTCCATTATATGTAAGTAGCGAACCATCCTCAGTCAGTGATTGGAGGCCATTCTCGAGTCTAGATCCTGCAAGGTACATGAATATCACACAGTCGGCCATTGGTTTTTGAAAGTTAAGAGAATATTTTCATGATCAAAATCATATACTCGTGCAACTGATATAATGCTACAGTAGTAGCCGGCCGACAATTCGGAGCCGACCTCGCCGGAAGATCAGCCGTTGAAACGTCTCGGAACTCCAGGGCACTTCCAGGCCAAGTCCACTAAAATCCACCAGGTACGTCAGCTGGTGGCTGCTGACATGCAATTTGGAGACGGGACACCACCTACCAACGGAACCTAACACCAGGGAGGGTCAATAATTACTGACACGTACCAAACATCCAATTCCCGTTTGTTCCTCTTAAAGCAACCTGTAATCCACCCACAGGCGCTAGGATTATCTGCACGACATTGAACCTCTACATCTGGGTCTGGATGCTCTATCCAGACTAAAAAACTCACCATGTCTTCCACCGTCGCAACGAACCCGACCCAGGAGACGAATTCAGGTGCGTGCAATCCCTACCCCTGCCAATTGACGTGGAAATGGAGATTCGAGAACGTGTCCTAACCCATGGGGTCTCGCTTCCTACTCGTGCAGGGTCGTCAAAAAAGAAGAACAACAAGAAGAAGAAGAACGCCAACAAGAACAAGGCTGCTGAGCAACCTGTTAGTGGTAGTTCAGACCCTCAACAGGGTTCAGATAAAGAGACCCTCGAAGACGAGCCCGAGACACCCACTCAGCCCGTACGTAGTTATGATGCTCACCTCCCATATCATACAATTGCGCGCGCGCTGACATGTATCAACTCCACAGGAAACTCCAGTCAATGCAGACGCAGTCAATGCAGACGAAGTCGTAAACGAAGAAGCTCCTCCTGTCTACAGTAACGGGCATGCCGTAGAGCCCAAGGCTCAGAGCAACGGGCTCACACCCCCTCCAGTTGATGGCGAAAAGGAAAAGCCCGACGATTCAGATACCTCCGCCAAGCTAGAGGCCATGAGCCAGGAACGAGAGGCCTTGCGGGCCGAGGTCGAACAGCTACGGAAGCAGCTCGAGAATATCCAAGAGACGCACAGCAATGAAGTCACACAACTCAAGAGCGATCTAGAGGAGAGCAATGCTGCCAAGGAGAATGCCGAAGAGGAATACCAGACCCTTCTTGGTCGAGTTGAGAAGATTAAACAGACGCTGAGCGACCGGTTCAAGCGTGACAAGGCAGAGCTCGAAGAAAGCAAAGAGCGTATAGAAGAGCTCGAGGCAGAGAATGAGGAACTAAGAAATAACGCTGTATCGTCTGGAGACGATGTCGCCAAGCTAAAGGAGGAGCTACAAGATGCGACCAGGGAGCTCAACACTCTTCGAAGTCGCAACAACCTATCAGCACAAAACTGGAGCAAGGAGAAGGAAGAATTGGTCCGACATGTTCAACATCTTAAGGAGGAGATGGAGACCACCGCCAATGCCATGGGCGAATGGGAAGTTATCGCCATGGAAGAGCGATCCATTAAGGAGAGCTTGGTTGACAAGGTCTCGGAGCTAGAGGAACAAGTTACTATCCTACGACAAAACTACGAGAACGCCACTACAGAGCGAGAGAGCCAAACGACCCTTATCGAAAACCTACAGAACGCCCTCCGCGAAATCCAAGATGCTCGCAAGAAGGAGCTTCGCGATATGGTCGAAACAACCGAGGCGCAAGTCCAAGCTCTCAAGAAACAGGTGCAAGAAGCCGATGCCCGCGCAAAGGAAGCTGAAGAAGCCAAACAAACGCTCTCACAAGAGCTTGAGCGAACAGCGCCTTACGAGAAGGAGGTCAAGGAGAAGAACCTTCTCATTGGAAAGTTGAGACATGAGGCGATTGTGTTGAACGACCACTTGACGAAGGCACTACGGTACCTCAAGAAGACAAAGCCGGAAGACAATGTTGACAGGTACGTCTGGTATATGACAACTCATATGAAGCTTTATGCTAACTACGACTAGACAAATCGTCACAAACCATCTCCTCCACTTCCTCACACTCGACCGCGGTGACGCCAAGCGTTTCCAGGTCCTCCAAGTAATGGCTGGCTATCTCAACTGGACAGACGAGCAACGAGAGCAAGCCGGTCTCGCTCGTCCAGGCACATCATCTAATTCTCTCCGCCTACCCATGTCACCATTTACACGCACACCAAGCTCACCATCTCTCAACACCGATCTCTTCAACGAGTCAACATCGGCCAAAGACAAAGAGTCTTTGTCTGAGCTATGGGCAAACTTCTTGGAGCGCAGCGCACAGGAGGGCGCTCTGGAAACACCAAGTAGGAAGGGTAGCACTAGCAGTGCTGCTACGGGACCAGTGAGGCCAGAGTCGACAAGGCCGGAGTCTAAGACATAATGTTGAATGTTGGAATTATGATGTGGAAATTACACTATATGTATGTATGGAGTGGACACGGTGCATGTTTCAGGGAGAGACATAACGCTCGACTGTGACAAGAGAAAGGATGAGATATGGTTTTCATGGTTATTCAAGCCAGGTTTCAACGGTCATAGACCTCTATGTAAGAATAGCTCTGTTAAAGAAGGGTTGGGATAATACGCAGGAGGACGGATTAGATACTATCGTCGTCTGCCGTTTCTCCACGCAAGGAGTGCAATACATTTTGTGCATATCCTTCAGCGTCCCTCGTTATGGTCGCCACATCAATGCGATTAGTCAATGCATCGTTGACTCCCTCTACAACCTCCCTTTCCTCCATGACCTCGCCCATGAGGCGCACTTCGTGGCTCCAGTAGGCATGGCTTCGTGATCGAAGATCTTCATCGCGCAGCGCAGTGTTCTTGACAATGCCGAGAGCACTAAGCTTGCTCTTCACGATAAGGAGAGCACGGGAAGTTGCCTCGATGCGCTCCACGGGCGATGGAGGCTCGACGAAGGCGCGGTTTGTAGCAGATAGATATAGAAGCCAGCCCAGAGCTGCATCGAAAGCTGCGAGGGTGACGAGGCGCGCAACTCTAGCAGTCCAGTAAAAGAAGTCAACTTCTGACAGACGCAGAGCACGTGCGTTGGCTTGATAGTTATAAGAGTTGACAAAGTAGATATCGAGAGCGGCAATAGTCATAGCAGCCATTGTAGCCTTTGGTCGCCATTGGGAACCAGCTCGCCCTGTGAAAGTCGGACTCGTAACGAAAGCAATGGCGAAGAGGTTCGCGATATGAGGCCACAGTAGTTGTGGTAGAGCATAATAGAAGAATGTCTTTGGCTCTTCCGAAGTGCAGAACGGGCAGTTCGCGAGCACTTCAGGCCCAAATTGCAAATATAGCAGCCGACTCTCCAAGTTGACAAATCTGCCCCTCAGCGCTTCGTCTTGCTTCGTAAGAACATTGTCAGGTCTTCCGACTGCAACACGGTTGAAAAGAACATCGACTGGGATCTGCAGGCGACTCTGGGTCGCAAGGAACACGTTCTCGGGTGCGAACGGTGGTAATGTCTTGAGGATGTAGCTGATGATTAAGAAGGCGAGGAGGGCGAGCGCAACGCGGACTTTGGGCGGTACGGGAACTATAGGCGCATGTCGGGCTTGCGAAGAGGCTTTGACGGATCTATAGTATGATATGGCCTTTGGTAAAAGTATAGGGCCAAAGAATATGAGGAGAGACCGGAGACTGGTTAAGGTTAGTTATTGATTGTACACGATGTGTAAGTGGCTATCAAGAAGAATAAAGTCACGAGGACAAATTCAATACTAGGAGATGTACTTACGAGTCCCATGGGATCGCCATTATGGCGAATATCAAGCCGAAATGGTCGTGTTCCTTTGTTGGTTCTGAGTTGTCGAAGTTGAACACGTTTTGCTACAAGATTAAGACGAGGCTGATAAACGACGTCAGTTCAGGAACAGCTACAATAAGGCAAAGGTGGCGCCCAAGCCCAAGGTAGGCCTGAAGGACAGCGTCTGTCGGCCAATGTGGGGGCTTGAACTTTTGGTGGGGCCGACGTCTCTTTTCAACGTAAAACCTCGGATTTTTCTTCTCTTTAACAAATTTCTTTCCTTCTTCACCTCAACCATTCACCACAAGCAACTCCTCTTCTTCGCCTTTTTGTTCACAATCACACCCCTCACAATACTCACTATAGCTCAGTAGCGCAATAATATGGCTCTTGCGCCGTTATTCACTGCCTCCCACTCCCCCCGTGCATCCGTGTATCATCATTACCATTGGCACTTTCGAAGCTTTGGCGATCTCTCTGTGGTCGCTAGAGTCAATATGTTGCCTAGATCAAGCCCCAAATACCCTGCCAAGGGTTATTCTCTGTCGTGTTACAAAGTCTCAGCTTTGGCAATGAGGAACTTTGCGTCAAATTTATCTAAGAGATACATCTCCCCAATCGTAGTCAAGCTTTGCTTGTAAATATGCATGTTTTTACTATGTGCGCGAACTAGCTACATCTATCAATGCGGTTTGCCTATGACTTCTTCTTCTCCTCCGCAGCGACCTTCTGGGCTGCGACGGGTGCTTCCTTGACCTGCTTCGCGTTGAGGAGCAGACCAGCGATACCCACGATCAAGTCGCTGAAAAGCGCGATAACTCCTGTGCATGCCAACTGCCACGAGGCGATGCTCACGCTTCCGATGGGGGCGCGAGGGAAAGACAGGATCCATTCTGCCCAGTAAGGGAACCAGCCGTAAGGAAGCCAGAACATGGGCTCGGTAGCGTACCAGAAAGGCAGGAAGTATTGCGGAGCGCGTGTAACGACGATTCGGAGAACGGTGAGGATCTTGTCAAAGTTGGATCGTGCTGCCTCGTTGGTTTTCTCTGTAGTGGTCATTTGTCAGCTCTCTCTTTGATTCCCTTGAATCTCTACGGCAGATGCGACGTACTGGTCTTCTCTAGCTGTTCGAGAAGCTTGTCGTGCTGACGACGGAGCTTTGCCCACTTGGCAAATTCATCCTGACTACTCGTGGAGTTCAGATCTCGTCGGACCTTGAGATAATCGGCCTGGAGCTTGCGTTGCTCGCCGGCAGCCTTTGCTGTCGATACGGGGAGGAAGTTGATTATTGTCCAGAGCTTTTTCAATTAGTAGCTGAGCTAGATGACACGGCCTGGGCTAAGTAGCATACCAAGTTATTGATTGCGGCGGCTCCAATGGTATTGACGAGGTTGACAACAACTTCGACAACGAAGATGCTGAGCATTAGGGAGGCCATCTTAGGAATCGAAGTGTATCTTATCGGTAGTAACGGGTGATAAGCGTTGAATATGTGAGCTCTGTATTCGGCCCTGCACCAACCTAAGGTTGAGCTCGTGATGTTGATGGTGATGTTGGTTTTGGTGGTTTGTTAAACGTGGTCAAGCCATGTCATAACCCCGACACTTGCATGGAGCTCCATAGAACCCCTCCACACCACGTCGGTTGAATCAAACCTACCCTATACTTCCAACTCACCTTCTTTCCTCGATCATCCCAATGTCACGAGCACTCGACAATAGTCTCAAGGAATCTCTTAAGCATGGCGATCATCATTCGGTATTTCTAGAAATCTCAAGTGTTCTTATTCAGCCTTCAAATGAGCCTCTAGAGATCGAATTGTTGGGTAAAAGCCACATCCTAGATGCCAATGCATCAGTCTTGCGAGATGACAATGCCGTGGCCATACCAAAGTTACGCCTTGTGCAGGCTTTCATAGTGGCACAGAAGCTTCTTAAACAGTCCCAGGCTGATAGCCAGCGAGTATCGTCAGATGATATCTCAAGGTCGACTGCAGTTATTCTGTTGATGGACCCAGAGCATCTGACAGCTGCCAACACAAGAAAGCGACTGATCAGAGACAAATTGAGAGAACAAGATCTGCAAGACAGACTCCACCTCGAGAAACACCTGATTGATAGTTTACTGACCAGTCGGCTTCATCGACATACGAAGTCGCCAACACTATGGAATCATCGTCGATGGCTGATACAACAATTTCGTGTTTACAACATCAATGTTCCAGCCGAGAATGACCTCACAAGAACCATCATGGTATCTGGAGAAAGACACCCACGGAATTACTATGCCTGGTGTCACGCTAGATACCTGATCAACGCCTTTATCCTACCTTTGTCAAGTTCACAAGAAGGAATATCACGCATGATCATCGCTACGCAAAAGTGGTGCTTTGCACATCACAATGACATATCTGGCTGGCAATTTCTTCTATTCCTGCTGGACAAGCAACCTGCCGAAACATCGCCTGTGTTTCGCGAGACATTGAAACTCGCAGCCTCGTTCAAGTGGCGGAATGAGTCTGTGTGGTACTTCCTTCGGCTTGTTGCTGCTCGGGGAGTCGCAAACACTGACAAAGAGGAATTTGAAGGCCTGCGAAAGACACTCTGGGAGACCGCGTCTGAGGACAGCATTGAGAAGAAGACGCTTGAAAGAGCAGAGCAGTGGCCCATGGCTAGTCAATGATCGTGGACGACTTCGTAAGGAACCGGAGTTGAGGATCTAGGCTGAAACCGAAACTCATTCATGGGTTGCCTCACGGGTGTCTTTCGGGTACATGCGACTACGAAACATGGGAATAGACATTGGAAATAGAAACAATACGGTCTCAACTGGAACACAGACGTTAAAAACCGATTATATTGTCACGATCCTTATCGAAATGAAGATCTGCCGTCTCTTTGACGGTGAAATATTGAACCCTGAGAGGCCCTTGGCTAGTGACCTATCACAGCTGAATACAGATATGGTTAAAAGCTGCAATATATGAATTCAAATTGAGGTCTACCCTGATCGACACGATCCGAGCAGATAGTGCTGCCGGGGTCGAGATTAAAATTCCGAGAGGCATTGACGGTGCCGTGCGGTTGTTTCATCAACGGGGTCAGTTGACAAGGGACTTCCTGGACCATGAAGCTATCCACTTGTGTTTAGGCATTCTGAATTAGCGATGAAGTCATTGAATCGCATGCAGCGAGCAGAGATCCATCGAATATATATTGGAATCTCAGTGAAATTGCATGGCTACGAAGGAGAGCTTGGCGCCAATGTGAGAAGGGCGGAAGCCAATGAGATGCTGTATTGTAGATTGGAACATAGAGTGTGCATGTCCTTGCGATCGGAATGATACATTTGTCCAATTTGGCTCGGGGAAAGATTGAACAGAGGATATTGTTATCCCCAGCTTGTTTGCAACTAAGAACAATGGCTGCTTTTGCACGACGATGGGAGCTTTGACGTTGCTCGCGTCAGGGATGAGCTTGGTTGTCATGCGTGAGCTTAGAGAACAAACATTAAATAGGAAACAAATTCCGCGTAAATAGGTTTGAGAATATGATATGTTTTTGCATTACCATTACTTAAGAAGGATTGGGCCTGAAACTGAGTCAATAGCATCTCGATGTTGCTGCTTTCATGTGAATACAGGGCAACAGGGATAGGAACGTATCCGAGAATCCATGTACACGTGGAGAAGAAGCCAGGCGGCCGATAGTCCGACCTCGAAAGACTTGTGATAGTTGGGGCTTCAGCTCAATGAACCAGTAAATTGAAATACTGTGCAATGTGATCAATATAGGCACTGGTCAAGTATCAAAGTGTCAACTTTACCGCCGCATAATCTGCAAAAGAAGCGCCTGAAAATGACCAAGAGGATCTAGAAGAAAACTGGAGCGAGCTGAGTGTTTTGAGGCTCACAGTAGTCAGGGGAAGTTACGTGTTAGAGCTGACGTTGACCCGTAGAGTGGCGCCGTCGTTTGACGCGTAAGGTAAGGAGACAAAACGCTACTGCAAGTCAGTTGAGAAAACAACAACTTGAACTTGGCGATCCGATGGTGTCGAGTCAAGAGATGCAAGTCTAAGGGGACTTTGGTGTCAGCTTGACGCCAGGGCATCAAGCTTTAAAACTTCTTGGCCATTGATATCAATGCGGAATTGGAATTTGGTTACATGGCTGTAACGGTCTGGTTGATGAAACTCTGGATTCAACGTTATGATAAGGTTAGATATGGCCAAGACTTCTAAAATCTAATGGCTGTTGGGATTCAATTCCTTGACGAGGCTTTCTTCTTCATACGCCATAGCCAATACTTTGAATATCAACTTCAGGCAAGGGAACCACAATATTGCTCCTGGTTTCCACAGAACGCGTGTTTCGTTTTCACCATTGACAGTTGAAAACGCCTGAATCAATCGGCTGAAGCTTGTTTTTTTCCTTTTGCCGCTTGCTCCACGTTGCGTTACACCATATCTCGTGTGTGCCACTTTGTGCAGATCTTGGGGGGGAGAAGTCTAACCGAAAGCATCAGCTGCACGTTAACTTATCCGTCCCAGGGGCACAGAAAATTGGCGTTAGACCCTGTCTCGGGGAGTTGTCACTGAACGAAAGCAGCACTTTGCATTCAACGTTCAGGCAACGTCGCTGTCTTTGGGTACGTATTAGGTATACGAGATGATGAAGTAGCACCAGACAGAAAGAGGACAAGCATATTTTCGGCCGATATCGAGGTAGCATGGGGGACAAGCAGGCAAGGTAGGGCAATCTCCACAGCTCGAGTCCACCGTAATAAACAAGCGGCTAAGAGTAACGGGCCATTCAGAGGCTGACGACCCCTGAACCTTACAGATGAACGTTCGGTGGGTGTCCAGTGATGAGCAGAGATGCACTCTGATGGCGGGCGGGTCGAAATGCACGTCGACTCAAGCTGGCATGTGGTGGAGAACGTTTTACGAGCGGCTTTTCTCTTTGTTGTTTTCAGGTCCCGTCGTGTTTGACGGTTGATTCAGTCCGTCAGATGATGAGATACCTGATCTACAGGTACTGGGCCTTGGTGATCGTCGAGCCAAGATAACTAATATCCAATCAAGGGGTCTATTTAGCTTGGCTTTGGATCTAGAACCAAGCCTGATTATGAGAGATGAGAGAGAACTTTGGTGAAAGATCGAAGGTTCTGTGGTCTTCGTATCGTGGATATAACGTTGGTATCATGCCATGATAGTAATGTGATGTGTCTATTCTGACAACTCTTATCCCTTCCGTTCGCCTGCCTCTTTGGGACGATATCTTCAGCAGGTACAGGACCTTCAGGTCACTTTCTATCCCCTGTATCTAGGTAGTGCGTAGGTTGTCTTGAACTACAACCTCGCCGGGTGCTCTCTGCTCTCCACTAGCTGTGGCTATCTCCCCATACCAAGACTAACCCACCTCTTCCCGTCATTCTCTATCCCTCCGAACTCCACTCACTCACCTCGACCTCTCTCAACCTCTTTTTCTATGCTATACTCTACCTTACCTTAATTTGTAATAATTCCCTCCCTCCTCCGACTTCCCTCAGCTTTGTTCCTTTCTGTTTATTTCCATTTCTCGTATTTGTATTTGCACATTTCTTTGTTCCTCTTTGTCTCTCGTCTCGATCCAGGACCTCAGCCGAGTACTCCGACTTCCGAGAAACCTCAACGCCCTGTTCCAGAAAAAGAGAGACTCGAGTTGGTCTCACTGTAACCAAGCCACTTCCATTGTCTGGCTTGTGTTTGTTGCATCTTCGCTTGTCCAACTTGCATCAGGTTCTGGTTAACAGTCGGCATCTTTGCTGTGCCGTTTTGTTTCCAATGCTGGGCTCGTAATTCTAATCCTTTAATACATCTCGCCAACTCTGGCTCAAGAGGCCTCGCCTCGATTCTGTCTTCCTGTTCCGGACGCGTTTGAGACAAGCTGTTCCAATTAGCTTTGGCTCTGGTCTCACTCCGTTTTTGTTCAATACAAGCCAATCCAGGTTATATCAACCACCTCCAAGTGCATATTCCATACGCGCCAGGGAGGTTTCGTTGAATTGACTCAATATAGCCTCAATATGCGTCCAGGATCTCTATTGGTGCAATTGGCTTTGGCCTCATCTGCCCATGCCTTCTTTCCTTATAGTCCGAGCTGGCGTGTCGATGTAGGACAAAAGCGTATGGCACGAAGTCCCAAGAGTGTGGGCAATGGTGGTGGCGTGCGTATGGATATCAAGCAAAGATCACCTCAGGTTTGTTTCAGGAGAATTGCTTGACAGTTTCATTCCATTGACCGTTCAATTACAGTCCAGCCAACCGATAACTGAGAGAGCAGCTCACGAAGCAGCACGATTGATTGCCAAATATGCCGGAGGAAGCATCCCTGACACCAGTACGCTGCTCAAGCGTGATAACAAATACGATGTCATGGAGGCCACAGAATCGACAAAGGAGCACACTCAGGGTGTTGACCAGGACGGAACTGACTATTCATACTTCATCGAGGTCGAGATTGGATCGGAAAAGAAGACAATGTACATGCTTATCGACACTGGCGCTGGATCAAGTTGGGTTATGGGCACTTCTTGTACCAGCAAAGCGTGTGAGATGCACAACACATTCGGCGAAGGCGACTCGGACTCTCTCGAAGTGTCAAAATCCGACTTCAACATTGCATACGGCTCTGGAAAGGTCTCTGGTACCTGGGCAACCGACACAATCACTGTGGCTGGCATGAGCATCAAGTATCAGTTCGGATTGACGCATACGACTTCGGACCAGTTCCTCGAATTCGCTTTTGACGGCATTCTTGGTCTCGCCATTAACAAAGGATCCGACAGCAACTTTCTCAATGCCCTGGCCAAGTCCAAGGAAGTCGAAAAGAACATGTTCTGCGTTGCTCTGAACCGTGCAGCTGACGGTACAAACGAAGGAGAAATCAGCTTTGGCTCACCGAATCCCGACAAGTATTCCGGCAAGATCACGTATACGTCCATTGGCGAAGACAATGACTGGGCTATTGAGATCGACGACATGGGCTACAACGGCAAGAAGGCAGATATCGGTGGCATCCGCAGCTTCATCGACACTGGAACATCTTTCATGTTTGGATCACCGGACAACGTTAAGAAGCTCCATGCTCTTATCGACGGAGCCCAGAGCAGCGATGGCACCACATATACTGTACCTTGCGACAGCAACGGCAACTTGACCGTGACTTTCTCTGGAGTCGACTATGTCATTTCACCAAAGGACTGGGTTTCCCCTCCCAACAAAGATGGCAAATGCACCAGCAACGTCTACGGTTTCGAGGTTGTTAAGGGAGCATGGCTCCTGGGCGATACCTTTATCAAGAACGTCTACGCCGTTTTTGATGCGGATGAGCGCCGAATTGGTAAGTTTACATATTCCAGTGATTCAACTTGTGCTAATGGGAATAGGCTTTGCTACCAACGCTATCACAGATGGCTCAAGCGACGACAGTGAAGACAGCAGCTCTTCAACAAAGACCATGGCCGCCAGTCAAGCGACCAAAACGTCTGATGACACCGAAGAGACTGGCATCACAACAACCTCTGGATCAAAGGCAAGTGCAGTACCAGACATGGGTCTAGGCAAAGAATCTGTCTCATCTGGCACTGCTACTGCTGACTCAAGCGAGCCAACCGAAACAAAAGACTCCTCAGCACCTTCAGGGCCATTATCACAAGCCCGCTTCACATTCATTTTCTGTATAGTATCATTTTTCGCCCTCCTGGCCTAGAAAGAGTCAGATGAGCGGCACTACATTCTTTTTAATACCCAGATACAATCGTTAGAAGCGCAGAGAAGCGCGTATACATATTTTGAGAGCTGCATAGAACACGAAGATATCGTGCGAGGGGATACGAGGACAGAGAGCTCACAGCATGGGATGACAAGATGTGGTTCGAGCTACAACGATACCCGATCGAGCAGAGGAGAACATGACGGGTCTCTACAGATGGCAGATGAAGCCATGCTATAAGTATTTTTTAGTAGACATAGACCATCAACGCCAATAGAAACATTGGATGGACTGAATTGCTTTCTGATGGTACTAAGGTGAATCAACAGCTTGGTGAAGATCAGAGTGTGTTTGAACGGACAATTATAGCTCATTCTCAGACGACAGTTCCTAAGGTTTTGGTGAACGCCCCTTGAATACAGCCGTTGAAAAGGAGAGTGTAAATTGGACCCCTATTTTTGAGTCCCTGGAATTGTAAGGGTCTTTGAGTTAGGTTTGAGGCACGATCAACAACGGTGAGATAGCGTTATAGCTCAAATAAAGAGAGTTCTTGTGCAATTATTCATTTGATCGTAGAATAGCAAACAAAACTTCTCAATAGAAGCCTCAACCTTTACTTAACACCTCTTCAAATATTCTTGGAATGATCCGTGCCCCTGCATAAGCCTAGACACAACTAGTGGGCGATTCCAGCGATTTCACAAGGGGCATTACGCCAATCCCAGCGCTTATCATGCTGCAAATGACGCTAATGTTTGCTATCCATGCTTATCTGGGGGAAGGACAGACAACCAACCAACCAACCTATCCTTAGAATAGGACCTTTCCATTTACAACTTACAACCATTCGACTTTCTATCCTTTTGCTTCGCAGTCGATCTTTTACACCTAATTATTTGATTATTTCTTCCTTTTGACATATACGCGAGCGAATCGAACATAATCCTTTATTCTTCCGGGGGAAAATGTACACGCAATATCAACTTGCTACTCCCCTTCGACAATGACGCACGCCAGGAACGATGACCCCCCGAACCCGCACGGCGAAGACCGCGGTCTCCTAGAACACGGGCACGATTACGACGACGACTACTTTGGCGTGGGCGACGACGATTATAGCAGTGGAAACGCCAGCGCAGACTTAGGAAAGGCTTCAGGCAAAGTTGAAGCTGATGGCCAGCCCCGGACTCCCGGCCGCGTGCGCTTCGACTTGACACCGGAGATTGTGGGCGTTAGCAATGGAGAAGCTTTTGGCGGGTTTGCGGATCGTGAGAGACGGTCTTCAGATGATGCGTACTTTGATGTTGAGGAGGTGACGAGTCCGGGGCGGGCGCATCGTGTACCGCTTCTGACGGACATTGAAGCGCCGAGTGTGGCTCTTGCGAATTCGATGGGGGATCCGTCTGAACAAGCTGAACATGAGATGAACCGACCAAAGTCAGGGCTCAAGTCAGCCTTCATGAATATGGCGAACTCCATCATCGGTGCGGGCATCATTGGCCAACCATACGCTGTGCGCCAAGCGGGACTGGTCGGGGGAATCTTGCTGCTGGTAGGCTTGACGGTTGTAGTCGACTGGACGATCTGTCTTATTGTCATCAACAGCAAGCTCAGCGGGACGAGTCATTTCCAAGGAACAGTTGAGCACTGCTTTGGACACTCCGGGCTGATCGCTATCAGTGTTGCGCAATGGGTCTTTGCGTTTGGCGGAATGGTCGCATATGGTGTCATTGTTGGCGATACGATTCCTCATGTCCTAGTCGCCGTGTGGCCGAACTTGTCGAATGTGCCTGTAATAGGACTCTTGGCAAATCGACAGGTTGCCATTGCGGTGTTTGTGATGGGCATTGCCTATCCCCTGACGCTGTATCGCGATATCTCTAAGGTGAGAATTACAATGCGAATCGTCCTGTTGGAATTTGGGCTAATGGAATTTGGGCAGTTGGCTAAGGCAAGCACGTTTGCGCTTGTTGGTATGGTGGTTATTGTTCTCACCATCCTTATACAAGGTATCTTGACACCATCGTCAGAACGGGGCTCGTTTACACCTTCACTTCTCCTCTTCAATGGCGGTTTCTTCCAGGCCATTGGTGTTATTTCATTCGGTAAGGACCTGTCTTGATCATCTGAGCTTATGACCAGAGTTGCTGACCTATGTAGCCTTCGTTTGCCATCACAATTCGCTCCTGATCTACGGGTCTCTCAAGACACCTACCATTGATAACTTTTCCCGAGTCACTCATTACTCAACTGGTATATCGATGGTGTTCTGTCTTGTCCTCGCTCTAGGCGGTTTCCTTACTTTTGGTGACAAGACGTTAGGCAATGTCCTCAACAACTTTCCCGCAGACAACACCATGGTCAACATTGCACGTCTTTGCTTTGGCCTCAACATGCTCACCACCTTGCCCCTGGAGGCATTTGTCTGCCGTGAAGTGATGTTGACATACTTCTTCCCTGACGAGCCCTTCAACATGAATCGTCATCTCCTATTCAGCACAAGCCTTGTTGCGTCAGCTCTGGTGCTAAGTTTGGTGACATGTGATCTTGGTGCTGTGTTTGAGCTTGTTGGAGCCACGAGTGCTGTGGCCATGGCTTATATCTTGCCTCCGTTGTGCTATATGAAGTTGACGACGCGAAGCTGGCGGACATATATGGCGGGTGCAGTGGTCGTGTTTGGTATGATTGTCATGGTCATTAGTGTGATCCAGGCTGTGCAGAAGATGATCAACAGTGAGTTCCCCTGTGTGCCCTGTGAAGATCTGGATCTTGGACTATTGGTCAATGGAATATGTACTGACACTCCACAGGCAAAGATGGACCGGCGCAGTGTGTATAAGCACCAGGCGTTTCTTACCTTTACCTCTTCACTTTTATTCAAACAACATTATAGCATAACGAAGCACAACAGACATAGACCCTTATTGGGACAACAAGCGTGTAAGATAGTATGCATGAAAGCAAGATGCGTGACTGCAGGGAGTATCGCTGCTTGAGATATATAAGTCATGTAAAAAAGGCGGATGATTTGGTTGCAAATTTATCAAATAAGATCAAAGAAAACCATGTACCATGTACATTGGATTGTGTAAGGAGTTACATGGCGTGATATCGGTATTTCAATCATTATGGAGTTTTCAGTTCTTCGGCAGATGAACTCGTATTCTTATTGCTCTTATCTCTGCTTATGGGTGAGGTGAAGCTATGATATCTGGCGAGGCAATCACTATACTTTGACCAACATGTTGAAGCCAATATTTCTGGACAATAGCAGCTTTTCAGAGAAACTATTCCTTTCAGACCTTATGTATTCTCAACATCCATATCATAAGAACAACTTACTTCATACACCGCTGAAGCTGTTATGACCTGTTTCTCACACGATCCTCCATTCCCCACCCATCTTTCAACCTCCGCGGGATAACCAAACATGACTTCCACTGTCTTTTCTCAAAACAAGTCAGCATCCATACAGTGTGCCACGTTACTGCCGTACCTCACAGCAAGTGGATCATAAAAAATCACCACAAAAAGAAAGTGAAGCTACAAGCACAAGGAGAGGGGTGTCACACGCAACGAATAGCAGGAGGGGGTAAAACAAAGCAGAAGCCCGCTATTTGCGCTTACAATTAACGAACCCCGCTTTGGGATAGAGAAACATACGTAAATCTCGTGTGAGAGAGGAATGATTTGTTTGAGGTTGACGGTTATATATTAGGTTCCCTTTCCCCTCTCTCTGTGGTCCCTTCTTTAGTGCTCTCTCTCTATAGTCAAACTTCATCTCTTCTCTCTATTCTCATCACATACTATTCGTATATCAATCAGTCAAGATGCAGCCTCTTGTTGACTACCACGACAACACTTGCCCCAAGTGCAACGCCGCCATCGAGGGCGGCGGCAAGACTTGCGGTAGCTGCGGTGCTGTATGTCTAATACTCGCCCTCTCGTCTCTATCTGACATGATGCTGACTGCTTCTAGCACTGCCCCGTCTAAACTCCACAAAGACCAAGAGACAGATTCACGATGATATGATGAGACGGACGAGAAGTTGTTTATACCGGTGTTAGGCTAGGTCAGGGATGCATACAATGGAGTGTGGTTGGGGGTTTGGGTGGTTGCTGTGATGAGGCCGCTGTTCGAAAGCGTCACTCTCTTTTTGGGCGGTTGATATTCATGCATTGGGTGGTATTGTGAAGCAGAGGATACGCTCGCTCGCTCATTTGTTTTATCTCGATACTGAGGAAACAAGACTGATATTTACTTCATATCATCGTGTGTGCATCGTGAACTGTCCCTCTTAAGCTGCGCCGCGCTCGCATAGCTGATCATTCCAACTGCCTCACTTCCACAGTGATTGATGGGATTACATCACTGATATCACCCAAACCAAAATAGGCTCGGCGCCGATCAAAGAGTCTAGCATGGGATGGGGGCCACATGACTAGACATTGGCACGTGGACAAGGAGGCTGTCTTTGATAAGACCAGTCAAGATACGGATACCAAGACGGATAAGCATCTTGGTTCAAGCTGGCTGAGGAATGACAGCCAGTTATAAGTAGTGTAACATGACATGCCAATGCATAACAAGATACAAACAAGACAAGCTAGGTCTAGGTAGATAGGGATGGTCACGTCGTTCAAGAGCATACATACATTAACATCACAAAAACAGATAGACAGGATATACAAAAAATCAAGAGATTAAACAGGCAGGCCCTACGCAATAGATGTCCCATCTCCATGGTCTAAGTAACGGTCTCGAGGCTTCAAGAGAAAAAACGAAAAGATTTATGGCCTGGACCGACTTGGTTCCCCCAGCCGGACCCCATATCCACACAAGCAGACACAAACGCTCTCGCCGTAACAGCCCACGGAGCTTCTCCCGTCCTCCTGACACTTCTCCCTGATAGTTCCTCATCTGTCAGTCTGCAGTGACCGACAGACCTGGCAGAAGAGCAAGGAACGAGAGCCACTCCTCATCCTCCTCCTCAACAGCCCCCCAAACAAGAAAAAAGACATCTGGCCCACCTCCCCCATGCGCGACAAGCACATACATAAAACAAAGGTCCCGCTCGCATGCCAGTGGTGATAATAAAAAAGACGAGGTATCTGCCGGGAAAAGTAACCGCCTGGGAGATTCAGGAGGTCCAAGAAACCATGGGCTCTGCCGACAAGAAAACCATCAATCCAGCGAGAAGGGTCGGCGCGTAGGCCAATGGACCAGACATGAGCGAGACGATATCAAACTCCAGATTCCGAGAAAACCGATGCATGCCGACAGCCTTCTCCTTCTTGGCTGCCACGAACCCGTATCCGAACTGCCGGGGCCAAGTCGAGGTTGAACTGGAACGACAAAGGATTACAACGCAGGGTCAAGCCACGGCACGTGTGCGTGGGCTGCGCTCAGAGGGCTTCCATAGCGCCCTTTACAGAACAAGGCACTTCTTGTGCTTGCTACCACGGGTGCTTCGCGACAGCAGAGCAGCGCGAGTAGCGTGCTCGAACACCTCGCGGACACCCTCGTTGGTCTTGGCTGAGCACTCAAGGTACTTGTAGGCAGCGATCTTCTTGCGAACCTCCTCACCCTATCGACAACTGTTAGCATGTTTCAAGAAGACGTGCAGCAAGCTGGCCAATCAAGTTTCGAGAGCTTGATTGGCGCTTGTTGGGGCAATGTATCGTACCTCCTCGGGGGAGACAGGCTTCTGACTGGTCTTTCGGAGCTCCTCGATGGTCTTCTGGTCGTATCGCAAATCCTTCTTGCAGCCGACAAGAATGATAGGGAGACCTTGGCAGAAGTGCAGAACCTCAGAGATCCACTGTAAGAGCACGTGTCAGCAAAGCTGTATCAATAGCAACTGAAATCCAGCCATCTGGCACTGGAGGGCGAACAAACCTTCTCCTGGACGTTGTCAAGAGAGTCGGGAGAGTCAACAGCGAAGCAGATCAGGATAACGTGGGAGTCGGGGTAAGACAGGGGTCGAAGACGGTCGTAATCCTCCTGACCAGCAGTATCCCATAGTGCGAGCTCGACGTGCTTGCCATCAACCTCGACATCGGCGACGTAGTTCTCGAAAACGGTGGGGACGTAGACCTGAAGGCGGAATTGTCAGCAAGGAGGTTGTTGTGGTGATGCCCGTTGCATGATAAGGCTGTTTATCAAGCCGCGTGGCTAAGCGTGCGAAGGTTGAAAGGCGACGCCGCAACAAAGTCAATTCTTACCTCAGGGAAAGTGCCCTTGGAGAAAACACTGGAGGATTAGTTAGCATCGTGTTGATCAAGTGGTTTAGAATAATGATAGCGATGATGGTAATGAAAACGGCGACGGAGGACGGTGAGGTGAAGCAAGGGGCATGTGCGTCTATCACGGTAATGATAGAGCTGATGGCGTCAAGCGATGCGAAGCGCTGGGCTGTCCAAGAGACCAAAAACCATCATATCGCCCTCTTCTTGAGACTCTATCTGATAGAGACATTGTGATGCCAACGTGGCGATGGGATAGGAACGTGATGGGCGACGGGAGGTCGACTTTGAAGTCGTGTCGTGTCGTGATAGAAGGCCAACTCACATCAACAAACAGGTTTTACCACAAGCACCATCGCCGACAATGACGAGCTTTCGGCGGATCTCAGCCATGGTTATTGATTAGATGTGGTTTTTGGTTAAAAAGTTGAAAGAAATGGACGAAGTTGCTGGCGTGAAATGCGAGCTTGAGCTTGAGCTTGGGAGATGGTGCAGGTTGTGAGTTTCGCGGAGGGCGGCGGCTGCGGGTCGATGGGGATGGGAAATGGATGGATAGAGAAAGAGGAGAGTTTGAGTTGGGTTAGGTTGGGACTGGCAGTAGAGAGAGAGAGCGAGCACCTCAGTCAGAAAAGAGACGCGAGGAAGAAGGGGCTTTGGTTTTTTGGGTGAAATAGGCTTGGGCTTGGTTTTTTTCTCGCTAGGACTGGGGGCCTGACTGTGCTGCAGGCACTGGAGCGACAGCCCGGGGCGGGCGCCAGGACAGGATAGGACCCAACAGCGGGTGGGCAAGCACAGGACAGCAGGCAGCCAGGGCAGTTCCAAGGACGGGAGGTACCTCTGAATAGCGCGTCAAGAGTGCTGGAATCAAAGTACCAAGTGCCAGTGTCAACGGTCTTGGTGCTGGTGATGCTGGGGGTTGGGCAGGGTTGTTGAGAACAAGCAAGGCGTTTGCAAACCGCACTGTGTTTTGATAGCGTATCTAAGAGCAGACAATGACAGCTGAAAGTAGGTTTCGGCTTTGAATCAGAACCAAGTTTGGAGGTTGATTCACTTTGCTAATGCTATATGCCTCTAGCTTGTCATATATCCTTTGTGCTTATTTGAACTATCATATTGAAGGTGTCAACAGCCGTCCGCGTAGATAAGCCTCCTGAACATCACATCTTCAATCAGGGATTGACAAGGCTGCAAGCTTTGTTGTTTCCCTCTGTTGCTGGGGCTGCGAGCTGCTGGGGCCCGGACTGGGCTCTTTGATGATGAATGTTTCCCCTGGACTGGGCTGGGCTCAAAAAAGAAACGCTCACTTGACCAAGGTACACTTTCACCGATATTCCCACACAAACGGTACTTCTGCTCCGTCACATTACGCGGAAAGGGTCCATCCTGAGGCAACCAACGGCGTGGCCCTGGCTTCGGCTGGTGGGTGGCAACAACCGCTAACACCGTCTCCTTTTCAGTGAGTGATTAGTGGAGTCTCGTCACAGTGCGAAAGGTTCTGGGCAGTGCGCGTCACAAGCCTCCCTCTGCTAAGTTATTTCCCAGGAGGAGGGGAATTAACTGACCCATTTTATCCATCTTACCGAGAGTGCTCCGCCAAACTTTCAGTGGTAGATGCAAGACGGGACAGATTGGATAGATGAGCGGGAGGCCCGTTGTTATTCGGTAGGTTGCTTGGTTGCTTTGCTTTGCTTGCATGCGGTGGTTGCGTTGTGTTGCGTCGTTGACCATTTACGTGAGTCTGAAACAGAGAATGCCAGTGATAATGATGACGAGATGAGATAAGAGCCGGCCTGCTTGATGAACTGGTCGATAACATTGGACGACAGACAATATCAAGGGCCAGGGTAACGGCGTTGGCCGTTTGGTCAAGCCGGTTTAGTTTGATTGACGGACTGACGGTCAATGAGAATAAGCTGCAAACTGCAAAGATGGCTTCTTTGGGCTGTATGCTGTCATTCTTCACAAGTGACAAAGGTACTCTTTCTGACTCTTCGCCGGCCTACCAGCCATCCTTCTGCACAATTCCTGTCGGTCTGACGTGCTCATCAGTCCTTGGTCCATCAGACAGTCCTGCTGCGGTGTAGCTGTTGGCTTTAAGTTGCTTGGTGCTTCACTATCATCTCATCTAGACATGCACGATGGAACACTTTAGGCTCCATAGCGCCGAGGCTGAAACCGTGGCTCGGTTTCTATCACTTGAAGAGGATGAGGCTAATCAACCAGCCACCAACCTCAGAGGTCCGTGATTGAATCTGTCTTTATTGGAAAGCATTGAGAAGCCTTCCTGTGGATTGCCTAGATCTGGCTTTCTGTGATTTCCAGCCGGGATCTGGCGGCTATCGCCAACGGCTGTTTGAACTGTTGCGGATGGCATGAGGATAGCACCCATTTTAAATTTTTGATAGGACGTTTGAAGTTGATGACCTTGATTTCCGGTTGATTACTGTCGGGAAGTGGACAATGCTCTCTCCTGCTTTGACTCCTCTCTACCTCCATCGCTAACACATTCTCATGTGTTTCCGCGTCATCAATCACCGCCTATCTTCACAAGACAATCTATGCAAAGAGAAGTGAAGCTGGCACAAGCTTCTAACCCCTGGTCCGTCATGCAATGCGCCCTGTGCCATCCCGCCTCCGCGTGCCAAAGCCAAAAGCCTAGAGCGACTGACGGCCAGTAACAAGAGCTTACAGTGGACAGAAAAGTCCTGCGCTGGCCCAAAAGCGTAGGACTTTCATCCAACCTCCTCCCCTGATCATCTTGCCTCAAGCCTCAAGGACCCTGATTGACGGGATATGTATCACGGACGATTAGGGTCAGTCATGATACTTGGACATCTGTATATCCAGTCTAGAGGCACGAAAGCTGAAGCTCTCAATCCTAAGTGACAAAAATATTTAGGTAAGTTAGTCTAAGCTTAGGTGGCTCTTTGATGAGTTTATTTTATTTAGCATCCTCTTCTAAAGTCTTAGGTTTTCTTGCTCCCTGGGGCCAGAATCTTTTGATTGTGTCTGTCACATTCGTGATTCTGGCCGCCAAATACGTGCTGATCTTGAAGGTCATCCTCAGAGGCCTCTCAGCGGCAATGCAACCCCAGTCTTGATGATTGATCAAAATCTGAACTTATGTATGATATATTAATACTTCGTTGCTATTCAGGGTGATATTGGATGAGCAAGTCATTCTGTCATACCCACATGATTTTCGTCCCAGAACGGTTTCAATAGAGGTTGCATGACGAAAGAAAAACAAGCATTGCGATGAGATAGAGTCGCGGGTCACAAGAGCTGGACCAGTGGAATACTCAAGAAAGAATCACTGAGATCTCTGTGCCTGATCAAGCATGATTATCTAAAGTTGAGTGGAAGTAGACTAGTTTGGTTGAACATAAGAGGTATGCCTTTGTGTTGAAAATCGCATAAGTAATTGGGGAACTTTATCTCTCGTAAGCTATATAAGTGAGAGTCATGTGAGAAAGAATTGCAGCCCGATATCACAGTTCTTACAATAACACAACATGAAGCTATCATGAGCATAGTGCGGGGTACAGTGCTTGACCATTATCCGCACCTACACTACTGCGGCTAATTCCGTTGGACGTAGAGAATTTCCAGCTCAACCACGCACTCCACAACGAATTATCGTAACGCCCAGCGACAATTCGGCGCCAACAGTTTCAATCCGCTCAATGAGCTGCTAGAGCCTGCAAACCCCCTCGATAAATACTCGCAGCTCATTCTCCGCCATGCAGAAGCTCGCCAAGCGGGTCGCCCAGGCCCAGCGCCAGGCTGGCCGACGAGCCCAAAAAGCCGCCAAATCTGAAGAGAACAACTACAAGCTTCGAAACCGACAAGCCATGCGAGCGGCTGTCTCTGAGGTCCGACAGAATCTGCAGGATGCGCGCCGGGTGAGGCAGGAGGACTGGGCGCTAGGTCCTATTGCTCCCAAGCGGGATCTGGGCTTCAATGGTTATGGCATGTTTACGGAGGGTGTACGAACGGATTGGTCCAACTATGGTCTTTACAGACCAAGGCCTGAGGTTCTGGCGAAGAGATGTGCTTGGGCTGGTGGTTTGAAGCAGCTTAACCTTGCTGTTTCAGACCGTGTGGTTATCATGGATGGGCCGGACAAGGGCAAGATTGATCGCATCAAGACGATCAACCCTCAGGGAGGATATGTTACTCTCGAGAACTATCACCGGGTAAGCACAATCATTGGCCTTCGTAAGGCTTGAATAGGGACTAATGGTTCTTAGGCTATCTCTGCTGGCATGTTTGGAAACGACAGTCGCTCTCAGCCTATGCCCCTCTCGATCGGTTCTATTCGTCTAGTCTATCCTATCGCCAACCCCGAAACCGGAGTCACAAGAGACGTCATTATCAATGAGCTTAAGGCCATTCCCCCGAACATGAAGTCCCCCAACATGAGCTTCGACCGATGGGAATACGGGAATAAGTGGGATCGAATTGTCCCTGGAATCAACGTTGTCATCCCCTGGCCCGAGGTTGAGGCCCCAGAATTCGAGACTTTCGACGGTGATACCATCCGTGAGACTGTCGACAACCGAACATTTTACTACAACCTACTCTCACCTCCCATGCCCGAGACCGTCATCGACGAGTTGAGAAATAAGTTCTCCAAGTTCCGAACACGCCACGAGGAGTGGTACGTGCAGCAGAAGGAGGCCGAGGCAGCAGCAAAGGAAGCCGAAAAGGAGTCTATCAAGTCCATGCAGACTCCTCTGCAAGAGTTCCACGAAATGCAGCGCGAGAAGCGTGCTGCTGAGGGTGAGCCCGAGCTCAGCACAGAGATGTTGGAAAAGCTTGGTGCTATTCTTGCTCAAAGGAAAGAGGCTGCTGCTCTCAAGAAGGCTGGTGTGTCAAAGGTGGCGGCTGCAGATGCTTCGATACCCCCCTCAACCACAACACCTCCGGCTCAATGAATGACATAAGAAAAAGGGAGGTTGAGAATTGGATAGTGGATGGCGTGCCGGGGGTGGTACGAATAACGTGTAATTATATCTGTGCGACAATGTACATCATGAAACGTAAAATAGACATTTGGTCTTGTCTCTTCATTAGAACTGAGGTCTGGTCTATATGTGTAGTCATCAAGTGGTGAGCTGGTTCTCATGACCCCCCGAGAAGACAAGGCAGATCTTCTCCAAGATTTGGTTTCTGAGCCGGAAGTTTACAAGCCGAGACTAAAAGCTGACGGCTTTGAAACTTGATTTCAAGTGCTGCAATGGGTTTCCATGTTGTGGGCCAAGCATAACGACACACCGATGTTGGTTCATTCGGTATGATCTGTATACAGGTCAGTATACCGCCTTGGTATGCACCTCAGGAGCTCAGTGTCAGCGTCGATAAGTCCAGGATGTCTTGGACCATTTGTATGCCTGGAGACTTGCAAGGCCTCCTCTGGCACGCGTTATCTAGTAGTTTGAACAAGGGCGATGGTTCATCCATTTGCCTCGAATGTATATCTACAGAACAAAACTCAAACTAATCTTACAAAACAACATGTAGTCTGATACTTAGCCATCAATACACTTGACTAAGCCTTCTCAAGTCTCCTATAGCTTGGAACCCTTCGGTCCTGAGTAACCGGCCCCATTTCCAATTGCCTTGTTATCCTCAGCCATGGACCTCATCAACAGGCGATCTTGAAGAGAAGATGTGTCGTGAATGAAGGGCTCTAACATCTTCGTGTCGATGGTGACTCTGGAGGATTAAGCCATTAGCTCAAGTTATGATATGATGAAGTATGTGTATCTCACGGTGGAGTGTCACCCTTAGGGATAGTGTCAGTGTGGGTTGAGTCGCAAGGCATGGCGGAGGCGGAGAGGATCTCGGAAATTCACTGAATGATAAAGTGCCCGAGTTGGGATGTGTTAAGGAACGTGATGAATAGAATTAAAAGATAAAAGTAGGGGAGCCGTTCAGCGGTAGTTCTTCAACATTGGAAGATGTGAGAACTCAAAGCTATGTCCTGAAAGAGCCATGCCTCAAAGCATGAGAGTTACCAGAACGATACGGAACTTTCTGACCTTTTATAATTGCTTCAGGGGATACCTGGGGATCAACATGCTTGAGTTACGTCCTGTCGAGACGAGATACTTACAACAGCCTCAACACCATCAAACATTCCGGGCATCGAAACGCCCGCATTTCCAAACATAGCCTTTCTACACCGGTGATCCTAATATGAACGAAACACGAGAAAGTGCAGGCGGCGCAAGGAGACAGAAGAGGGCTAGAAAACTCGGTCTGTTGCCACAACCGAAGAAGCGGTCTCAAAGTTGATGCCAATTTGACATCTGCATCAACATGTAGTGGTGTGTAGACTACCTAACCAGGCACCTGGCTCAAGAATGTCTCAGGCATCTCCAGAGTAGGTAATCTTTCCACGTTGTGTATTTCTTGTCCTGTGGAGGGAAGTGATTGGGACAGGAACAGAACCAACAGAGGCCCACCCTCCCAATATGCACTTTCGTTTTCAGCCTGCTGCATACAACGGAGAAGCGGTGAGCTTGCAACAATCATATGGATGGATAACTTCTTGTCAATGATGCATTACATATTCGAAACGGGGTTACATTCATGTACGCAAGTGCCGTATCTGGTTTTTCTGCATCGATCCTTCGATGCACACACGATTCTGCATGCTTTGCATCGCTTATTTGATTGACAGCCGGGGCTCACCGAACAACTCCATCCGCTAGAGAGAAGAGAGAACTTGGCCAGTCATGTCATGAGGCTCTTCGGGTAACTTTCCAAAGGACTCAGCCTCGTGGGGAGGCTCGGCCTTGTTTGAGGCCACCCATTCAAGTATCCCTATACAGAGCGGTGTGCTCTATTCCATAGCCATTGGCGTAAAAATGATAACAACAGATATCATCTGGACATAAAGATGCGGCCGTAAAGAGCCGGGCGTATTTTGAGTTGATCTCCCATATGCTTGTCCTTCTCCAAAGATATCCTTAGCCTACGGATGTGATCCGGCTTTTAGGATATCCACTTGCGGTTGCTGACACTTGAGGCAAACGCATCTCAATCCCAATCCGTTCAAGATTAGCATACATGAGGATAATTTATGACTCGTTCCGACCAAGGATATTTCGAGAATCTTCCCCCCTTTATGTTTTGAACCCCGGCAGATCTTACATGCCGCGCATAGCCACGTGGAATGGAAGGGCCGTGCCATGAGCTTGGATTCAGCTGGAAAACAACCCTGCTGCGTACGCCATATCAGTCTTAGCGAATCTACTATTAACCAACAAACACGAATTCGAGAACAGATCGACACGTCTGTGAGTCTCGATAAGTTTCAGATGCATTAAGACTGATTTCTAAATGTTGTAAGGATATGTTCTAGGGATGCGTACGACCTGCCACGTTGGGTAACTTGTGCGTAACTTACAAAGTCGTAGCAACATCAAATAACAAGAAAGAGACAGTGACTGAAGTTTTTTGGTCATAGTACTGCAGTCTATATTCATTTGAGTAGTAGAAAAGAAGATGAAACGCCTAATAAGATGTGATGCCGTGTGTACTGATGATGCTAGATCGGGAGGGCTCATAGCTCTTGTGGCAAGGGAAACAATGTAGTGTGTGTGATTAAGATGCAATCAAACTATGGTGTTGTAGAGATCTATTATCATCCAGGCAGGGGGTCATTGTGTCAAAGCTTGCCCTTATCCTCCGGGGGGTCACCCGCCTTCATCTTTTCTGACGAGCCCGTCGCAGGCACAACACTAGGGTTCTTCACCACAGGAAACTGAAGTAATCGCTCCTGAAGAGAAGAAACATCGTAAATGAATCTGTTGAGCATGCATGCATCTTCTGGAGGCCTGGGTGCAAGAAGTCAGTTGCCTGGTGACTGGCAGTTGCTGAGTGTTACTTGCTCTTGTGGAGTTTCCAAAGCAGGGACATGTGTATTGATATCTTTTGAAGACATTTCTTATTAGATTGGGTGTGTGAGCTAGGGAAATGTGACTAAGAAGTGGTAGGAGAGAGATTCTCGGAGGGTATCCGGGGGAAATGGTTTAAAAGCCCTTCACGGCTTAGATCTGAGGGGGAACTTCAAGAAAAGGGGGTATCAGGGCTAAGCAAGAGGTAAAGTAGTAACTTCAGGGGATAAACAGAAAACAGAGGGGAGTATAAGACAGGAACCGGGCAGAAGAGGGGAAGCTTTTATAGCCCTGGAGTCAGTGCTCCGGGGTGTAGCAAGTCGGCTCCATGTCAACTTGGTCAGCTCGAGCACTGAGAAAGCCGGGGGAAATGGGGAAAGCGGAGCAAGATTGGCACAGCTCCGTGACGGGACCTTAGCAAACACACAACGGGCGCTTAAAACCACATGGCTTGAACCAATGACTTCCGAGCATCCGGCCCCGAGATGTGGGTACACACACACTCCGTGTGATTCGGGAAAAGCGGGGCTTCCGGGGCTCTTCCGGTCAAAATCCCGGTTCATGGTGTTGCGACTAGGCGGCCTTAGGTTAAGTGAAAGACAGACAAGGAAGGTCTCAAGACTTTCGGTGCGACTTCGAGTGATATTATTCCTTAATAGCTACAAACTTTCGTACGGTATTCAGGGGTTGGCGACGAAGACTGAAGTGTGTCAGATTTATACTAGGAACTACGACATATATGATGTGAATTCGCGATTAAAAATAGTCCAATAGTCATACATTAACGAAATATCTTAGCTCAATCCATCTGTGCGACTGACGAAAAGAGAGTAAGCTGTAAAGGCCGCCAAACAGTCAATCAGGTCTAGTATACACTGCGATGAAAGAAGCTCAAAGCCGACCTTTCGGGGAAGGAGGTTCTTGCATCATAGCATCCAGATCGTGAGCTTCAAGGTCGCTGTGGTTTGACACTTCCGCAGTTTCATGCATTCTATTGGTTGATTCTGATGCAGTGTTGTTGGCTTCGGCTCTGCACAGCAGATGCTCCTGGACGGAATCGGTATCGTAGATATACGGCGCCAGCATGAAACCGCGACATTTGGTCCTATATAATGTCAGTATGAGACATCGTGGAAGATGTTTTGACTGACGGCTTCCGCTCGTTTGTACTGTTTGTCGGAGTTTGTGAGTTCTGGGAGACCATGACTGGTAAACACACACCGTAGTGCTCTTGTCGTGATAAAATACAAGAATAGGGAGAAATCTGATTGAATAGACGACCCGGGTCTCCGCTTCTCAAAGCCCAAAATGGCGAGTAGGGGAGAGCAAGAGACGGAGAACGCAATGGAGATCGAAATTTAGTAGCAAGCGGTCAGAAGGGCGGTTCATCTCTTCAATTTATATAGTTATCAAGTCCTGGGTTTTTCACAGCTGTTTCTTCTATCCTAGTCTCTGTCACCTCTCAGGCTCAATCATGAGTGGCTTGATGGCCAGACGAAGCACCTGCATGGATCAAGATTCGAATGCGCATATGCCGACTGGTAAGAGGACTCGATCGGATCTATCATATTGCTTCGATCGAGAACCGTTACAGTTCAGTGACGGTGTGGAAGAAGGGGTTTATGATTGGAAAATATACTGCAGGATACAGGCTAACTGAGAGAAGAAAGATAATAGATCACATAAACGTGTTGCCCACGGACCTGACAACGGGTACAACGACCAGCCCCCTCAGGGTTGCGCCAAGTTCCAATGCAGCATCGGCTTCTGGACTTCTACTGCTAGGTGTGTGTGCATATAGGACTTCCCGCGGCAGAGTGAGACATGGTGCAGGTGTTGCTGTTAACATACGATGCGATGCAGCCCAATATGAGATTGGGCATTCATAATAACGGATTGGAGATGAGGCAACTGAGCCCAGGCATCGTGACTAGATGTTTTGTTCAGTCCCGGTAGTATGGGTACCAGGATCTAGATAAAGGTTTAGGGGGGTGCATATGCAGTCATCCAGCCAACCTCAACACGTTACCTGTACAGAAATGACTCGACAACAGTCTTAAGGCAGATCATTATGACTTCCGAACCCCTTGACCAGCTGTTCACTCCCCAGAGAGCTGAGAAACCACAATTGTGTTCGAGACCAACCGGCTACCATCGACTCTCTAGGAAGTCACTTCGGTCTACGACGAATTTACCGATCAACAACAATATGATTATACTGTAGATGATTCTCAGTGCTTACATAAATGATTTAATCGCTTGCCTTGAACATTTGACACTGGTCTATTAACAAGTAGAATGAGATAACTGATTGACCTCACACATAACACAAAACTACCCCACAAGTCGACGTTGAACACGTTGGTGTCAGCTAAGCCGATGTGCTAGTTTCGGAATTGTAAATCTTGATCGCGCACTCTCGTGGGAGAATGATAAGTGACAAGAGACAAAAAGGACGTAAAGCCTTCCGTAGCCACACCCTATCACATCTCAATTGTGTGCTGCAGCCTCAAATAATGACTCGCTGGCTCCCCTGTTTAAGATCAGATCATATTGAGGACACGGACACAACCTGCATATAATATGCCTGTGCCCTGTCTGGTGCAGTTGTTCTCGCGATGTCGCAGCTGTTGGAATTGCCGAATCTCATCATGCATCTGGCCGTATGGGGCTTTGCACGATCTGCCTTGTGGATGTATGTTGCATTCGGGTGTAGAGGTCTGATATACATAGTAACCGTCATCTCTCAATATTCGCTGTGGCTTGTCTCAAAGCCAATGACCGACGGGCTCGGCTGTTCATCCGCTCAATCGTCCGCCCGGTATATATACTGTGTGCTTGCTTTTTATGACAGCTAATCTGTTGGCATCCATCATCTCTTCATTTTCCAAACCGACCTATATTATTTCTGTCAGGAACAGGGGTTCGACCGTTTTGGACATTCGTCAAATCGGTTGCCTTATTGACTCAACAACAACAACAACAACAACAACAGCAGATACGTCTCCATGGAGCAAGAAAGCCTACGCTCCTCATGAATGTATTTTGTGTAATAAGATTTCAATAATCAAACCTAAGGTGGTGTAGTGGTCTAGCATTCTGACTTGACACACGGGGACGCCTACTGGGCAGAACCGTGCCCGAAAGGGGGGAGGAGACCCGGGTTCGAATCCTGGTTTTAGGAACTCTTTTTGGCTCTGTTACTTGATATCCTGTTTGATGCTTTGGTTGGACTTCGGGATGTGCATAACTCTCTCCAACAAGCAAAACCTTATGGCTTGGGAGGTTTCAATAGCAAACGTTAAAGAGCCACTACACAAGAAGGCAAACAGTACAAAAAAAACATCACTAAATCAATATTTATTAGGGTAAGACTTAGCATGTTAGATCTGAAGGGATAAGATGTCTGACGTGCATTGTCCGACTGAGAATTATTGAGATTCATAGGAGAGTGTTAATTGTGGCAGGATGGATGTTTAGCCGGTCAATAAACTCATAGCCTCCGGAAGGGCGTTAGGCTTCCACCCAACACTCATATATTAGGTACGTGTAATGGATTCGAAAGGCATTCAGAAATAAACGATGATGGTCCATGTTGAATGTCCGTATAAGTCGAACAAGTCCCACTTTTCCCGGCGGTGGCCCGCTCGCCGCCGGCCGCCGGAGGGTTTCTGTCTCCACCCACTTAACCCCTCCCCCACGTCAGTATTTGGACCTTCAAGCTGATAAGGGCAGCCTCTATATTCTTATCTGAAGCTTCCCCTCTCTAGTTCTAGCAACAAAACTTTCCTGAAGCTAGGTTTACCTAAGAGGTGTTCATCATGTCGCACTCTCACGACGGTCACTCTCACTCTCACGATGGAGGCTTCAATGCTGTTGAGCATGGCCACTCGCATGAGATCCTTGATGGTCCGGGAAGCTTCTTGGGTCGCGAGATGCCAATCGTAGAAGGACGAGAATGGTCCGAGAGAGCCTTCACTATTGGCATTGGAGGGTGAGACTCTCTAACTCAATCGTAATGACAAAGCTGACTTGATTAGCCCCGTCGGTTCCGGAAAGACTGCCCTCATGCTCGCCCTCTCCCTCGCTCTCCGAAAGGAATACTCCCTCGCAGCCGTGACGAACGACATCTTCACCCGCGAAGACGCAGAGTTCCTTACCCGAAACAAAGCCCTCCCACCTCCTCGCATCCGCGCCATTGAAACCGGTGGTTGCCCGCACGCTGCTGTGCGTGAAGATATCTCCCAGAACCTCGCTGCATTGGAGGACCTGCACCGCGAGTTCGACACCGATATTCTCCTTATTGAATCAGGAGGCGACAACCTCGCTGCGAACTACAGTCGTGAATTGGCCGATTTCATCATCTACGTTATTGATGTCAGTGGTGGTGACAAGATTCCTCGAAAGGGTGGCCCTGGTATCACGCAGAGTGACCTCTTGGTTGTCAACAAGACCGATCTGGCTGAGATTGTCGGTGCAGACCTTGGTGTTATGGAGAGAGATGCTCGAAAGATCCGAGAAGGTGGACCAACAGTCTTTGCACAGGTGAAGAAGGATGTTGGCGTTGATCATATTATCAGGTTGATCAAGAGCGCATGGAAGGCCAGTGGTGCAGAGGAAGAGAGACGAAGCAAGGGAGGTCCCAGACCAACAGAGGGTCTGGAGCAGCTGGAGTAAACATCACATATATATCAAAAAGAACACTATTGGAAATAGTCATACAAGAGGAAAGAAAAAAAACGCCAACTTTTAATTCTAAAGGTATACTGGGTGTCATGTCTATGCCTGGTCATCCATCATCATATCGCCATCAGCTTGCACTGCGCTGGGCTCTATCTCCAATAACGGTCCCTCCACAGGAGTAGCATTTCGTGGCCACACCCGCTTGTACAGACTGACGCCGATGGAGTCTTGAGGGTTGATACGTCCATCGAATGTCGCCTTGAAGTAACCATGTGTACCGAGAGGCTCCTTGACGAAACCACTGCGGCCACGCTTGGTCCATAGAGGTAGAGCCTTGAACCACTCGACATCCTCTCGGTTGAAGAACATATATCGGATGGTGACGATCCTCTTGTGAATATGGTAAGGATGACCAGTGAGGATGATGCGCTTGGCGATGACGCGAGATGTGGATGGTGGTAGAGCGGTTCCTGTACCGATAAGTGACAGACCAATATGAGGACCCTCCTCGTTCTCATTCTTCTCAACCTCTTCAGCTGTGGTTCGCTTGAAGAACAGAACAGGCACAGCACCCCATGTTAGAGGACCCATGAAGGTCGCAATAGCTGACTGACCGGGGTGGAGGAACCGGCAGTACTTGTGAACATCGTTTGGTGTTTGACCAGGCTGGGAGAAGAGAGGCTTGATCACCATTCGGCGAGGTCCACACTGGACAATAAGCTCCTCCTTGGCCTTGATAGACTTGGTAAAGTCGGAGCTGAGGTTGAAGAGGTAGTTGACAGCCGTCTTCTTGTTCTCATGTCGTAGAAGAGAGAAGAGAGTGAGGGGCTTCTTGGGGTTGTAGGTCTTCTCCTGAATAGGAGAGATGCCCTTGATGTAGATGTGAACACGGGTACCAGGCTCAACACCACCGACCAAAGCCTCTCTTGTTGCTTGAGATTTTGAGGATTGATAGTTTGGAACTTGAAGAAGACGTCTCCACTCCTCAGGTTCATGTGCGCGATCCTCATCCTCCTGCCAGGTACTGGTTCGCAGACTCTTCAGACCACGATATCTGGCCAGACGCTCTCGGGCCAAGACATGAGGGTGCAACTCAATCTCATCGGGAAACTCCATATCGTCCTCAACCTCATTTCGCTTTCCAGCTCGATATTGTTCAAGTTGCTTAGCATCCTCCTCCTCATCTGGCTCAATCATCATCTCCGATTGAGGATATTCTGAGGGAGCGCCCTCAGTGGCGGGTGCAGGGGCATAGCCCTCAAGACCGTCCTCAGGGCGGGCCTCCTCCTCGCCGGCCTCATCCTTCATCTCGAAGTCCTCCATATCGGACTCTGAGTCAGAGACATCCTCCAGATACCAAGCTGACTGGTAGTTGGATGTACCCTTGGGAACCTTCTTCTTGATCTTTCTTGCCTCAGCCTCCTCATCTGAGAAATAGTGGTGATCATCCAGAAGAACACCCTTCTTCTCAGTGGCATCAGTTGTCATAGCGTCATCAGCGTCGTCCATCATGACCTCCTCAGGAGCCAGCTCCACCAAGTCATCACGATCCTCAGAAGGCTCCTCCAGAAGCTTGCCAGCCTCTTCAGGGTCAACGGTCATCTCCTCTCCCTTCTTCTTGATCTGCTTGGGCAGAGGAGCAGCCTCAATCTTCTCAATCTGGAAAGTTCCCCAGTCGCCAACCTGAATAAGACGGTCGGCCTTGAGGCCCTTGCCTCGGACAACACCAGTGATAACTGTTGAATCGGACTCGGAGTAGGCGAACTTGATATCATCCGCAAGCATCCAACTCCTCTCGTCTCTCCATCGGATGCCCTTTGGTGTTGTGCTGCATAGTGATCGCATGAGGTTGGCACAATCTTGTCGGTTCTCGATGCTGTAAAGCTTCTCTTGCTCGGGATGGAAATGTGTGATGAAAGATTTGAGGGAGACTAGAACACTTTGTCGCTGCTTCGCGGGCTCAACCTTGTCAAGACCTTCAACGATAGTGAAGAGGGTGGACATGCCCTGGCTCTCAACACTTCGCAAGATCAACTCTCCAAGTTCATCGACCTCAACGTTGGCGGACAGAACGACAATGACGAAATCGGCAACACGGGCAGCATCGAGACAGGCGTTCAGGTCTCGCTCGATAGGGATGTATTGTAACTTTTGCTTGAATCGGTCGACTGTGACTCGGTAGTTGCCACTCTCGGTGTTGTCCTCAATGTCGACGCTGCTGTTCAGCTGCTTGATCGCAGCGTTAAGGTCGGTCCCAGCGCAAAGGGGAATGACGGCGACATGTCGAGGAGCGCCATCTTTTCCAGCGAAAACCGAGGTTTCCTTAACATGCTCCTTGTGCTTATTCAATCGGGCCTGCTTGGCCTGGTTTCGTCGGTCGAACTTAGACATGACTTGTTGGTGAGGAGTTTTCCTGTTGCCCTTTTCGTCGGCAACTCGGCCTGTCTTTGTGTCAGAATTGGAGAAATAACAAAATTTCGGGAGAGTCTCACCCTTTGCGCGGTCCCTCAACTCATGCTTAGAAGCAGCCCGTGACTTGAAAGCCTTGTGTGTAACCTTTGTGGTTGGCCTATGAGAATGAGCCACAGCGACGGGCATTTTGCTCTCGCCACCGGCTTTGAATCGAAATGGTAACGAAGCCAGATTGAGGGACAGAAATGTCGAATTGAGATTTCTGTACAAATTGTAGGCAAAATGATGGCAATATCGTCGATATTCTAGGCGGTGATGGCGGGGTTAAATCCAAAATAATTTTTGTGCCTATCGATAGTGGCGTATTAGTGGATGACATAAAGAACCCTGATTGTTAAATGGGCGCTGAGTCTCAGAGGAACCAACGAATTCGTCACTAGATCTCGCGATCCTATAGTATGGAACGAAGTAAATACTTGGATCTCTAATTCACAATTAATTTAAGTCTGACTTTATTATTTCGATAACAGCCCAAGTCAATGAGCATAACTTTGTACCAACTAAATATGATACTGGAAGGACCGTTTATTCTGTCGACAAGAAGTGGGGTATCTCATCCAATAGACTCGACACGATAAGCGGTGAATTTTTTTGTCGATAAGGAAAGTTGTATGCCAATCCATCTACCATCCCATTCAAAGTTGCCTTTCTTCCAGTCGAGCGCGTTGACAATACGAAAATATGGAGGTCGACACAATTGATGTGCCCACTTCAAAGGTGCGCGACAATGGCGCACTCGCCGTTCAAGGCACTAGAACAGAACTCGTTCCCCGTCATGAGCGAGAACGTGCTCGTCGAATCCGAGAAGCAAACAAAGCCTACGGTCGAGGGAAGAAGGTCAACATCAAGGCCATCAAGGATAAGAAGCTTCGAAGCAACATGAAGCGCCTTGAGGGAAAGTACCAGGATGCTGCGCTGAAAGCTAAAGACGCCGAGATTTTGCTCGAGAACACATCTGGCTTTCTCGAAGCTGAGGACGAGCTCGAACGAACATACAAAGTCCGACAAGACGATATTACTTCGGATATTGCTGTGGGGACTGCGCAAAAGCGATTCGAGCTCAAGCTGGACGATCTGGGACCATATCACTTCGATTACTCGAGGAATGGGCGGGACCTGTTGCTCGGTGGTCGAAAGGGTCATGTTGCGACGATGGACTGGCGAGAGGGTAAGCTTGGTTGCGAATTGCAGCTGGGTGAGACCGTGAGGGATATTAAGTGGCTACACAACAACCAGTACTTTGCTGTTGCACAGAAGAAGTACGTTTATATCTACGACCACAATGGCGTGGAACTGCATACTTTGAGGAAACACCAGGAGGTGTCTCATATGGAGTTTCTGCCATACCACTACCTATTGGCGACGATCGTGAGTTTCACCTTTCCTACTTACTACATGCGCAACTGACAGTGTCAGGGCTCCGTCGGTTTCCTCAAATATCAGGACACATCAACAGGACAATTAGTCGCCGAAATTCCCACCCGATTAGGTCAACCATGTTCCCTCAAGCAGAACCCTTGGAACGCTATTCTACATGTCGGTCACCAGAACGGAACAGTTACACTATGGTCTCCCAACACTCAAGATCCTCTTGTTAAATTGTTAGCGCATCGGGGACCCGTACGAGATTTAGCCATTGACCGTGAAGGTCGATACATGGTGTCAGCTGGTCAGGATCAGAAGATGGCAGTCTGGGATCTGAGAATGTTCCGAGAGGTCAACAACTACTTCACACGCCAGCCTGCTTCTTCACTGGCGATTTCAGATACTGGCTTGACAGCTGTTGGCTGGGGTACTCAAACAACCATTTGGAAGGGTCTTTTCGATAAGAATGCCCCTGTTCAAGAAAAGGTCCAAAGCCCTTATATGGCCTGGGGTGGTGAGGGCAAGCGCATTGAGCGTGTGCGCTGGTGCCCCTTTGAGGATGTTCTAGGTCTCGGTCACGATTCAGGCTTTTCTTCCATCATCGTCCCTGGCGCTGGTGAAGCCAACTACGACGCACTGGAAGTCAACCCCTTCGAGACCGCCAAGCAACGACAAGAATCCGAAGTCAAGGGTCTGCTGAACAAGCTTCAGCCCGACATGATCGCCCTCGACCCCAACTACATCGGAAACCTGGATCTGCGATCCGACAAGCAGCGCCGCGCAGAGAAGGATCTCGACACCCCAGCCACAGACATCGCCGAGGAGATCCGCAAGCGAGCAAGAGGCAAGAACGGCGCGCTCAAGAAGTATCTGCGCAAGCAGCGAAAGAAGAACATCATCGACGACAAGAGATTGCAGGTGGACGAGATCTGGAAGGAGCAGCAGGCAAAGAAGGACAAGAAGCAGCTCGAGGCGGAAGCGGATCTGGGACCGGCGTTGGCGAGATTTGCGAAAAAGGAGTAATAGACTTGGACGTACAAATGCGAATAATACCCTGTATCACAGAAAATATGCTTCTTTTGAGTGAAAAATGCGGGTTTGTCTATCAAATTCCCGCGTGAATGTCTATTTTGCAGTACTTTTACCTATCCGACCCAATTCGTAATCCCGTGCGTGTCTTCGTGTATCCCCAAAATCCTTTCTATTCTTTTCGAGTCTTCACCATTTACAGCAGCTTAAGTCCACCAGTGACCTGGTCAACAAGGCTTCTAGGCGCAGGTCCAACGCCCAGCACCGTCATGCTACCCGCCTCAATTTGTGTTCGTCCAGCATCCTGGATAACCTCCGCTGTGATGCCAAGAGACCGAGCCTTGTGTCGAAGCTCGAGCATCTCATCCTGACTCTTGACTTGCACGGCGATCTTGGCCTGACCGAGACGTTCCCAGCGCTTGAGGATCTTAGACAGGGGAGAGTTGGAGGGGGCACGGGAGAGGGCCTTGTAGCATGCGAGGGTAGCGTGGGAGCATTGAGCAGCGATTTTGCCTACAACACATACTGTTAGCACTCTGCATAGACGATTTCAAGAGTAATTGTGTTAACGTACCCTTTGTCATGCCCAGATCTGTTCGCACAACAAGAACAAGCTTGCACTCCTCTCCATTGTCCTTCAGAACAGGCTCCTTCTCCGTCTCAACATTCTTCAAACCCTGCCTCTTATCGGCGTCAGCGCCATTAGCCCAGTTGGGAGCATGATCAAGAACAGTGTCATCCTCGTCGATATCGCTTTCGTCACTCTCGACAGGATCGTGTATGTTGCGCCGGCGCTCCTCGAACAGAGAGGGTGGGATGAGGTAGCCTCGGATAGTATAGATACCGAAAGCGTAGCCGGTGAGGAGGGCCACGACGGCTGTGGAGATAATTACTCCTGTTTGTTCGCCTGGGTTCATCGCCATGGTTGGGGGTGAGGAGGAGGATTAGAGGTTGTGAGGCTGTTTTCGGTGGTTTTGGTGATGGAGCCAAGTGCAATAGGTTGACGTTGGTTACATCACGTGGGGCAGCAGTAAGTATGGATGAAAATCGATTTCATGAGTGTTTCAAAACCTGGTCAAGATCACGTTTTCAGGTTTATTCATTACCCGGCTTCCTTATTTGTCGCTTCCAATTTAAATTATTTCTTTAAATCGATAATTGTCATAATATAACGCTCCCGGTGCAGCCGTCTTTGACTCTGCCTAGTTAACTGTGCAACCAACTATCTACGTCCCGTCTTGTTATACAGTATTCACATGAGACTCGCCTCGTTGCGATTCAAAACGCTCAAAATGATATCGATTATCTTCTGAAACTCCTCACATCACCAGTACACCTTGTTGAATGTATCCAGACTCATCGACCAAGGGGTGGCATCCAAACATCTCGGAAAAGTCGTTCAGACAGGCACTTCTGGCCTCCATATGACCCTTCTTCATACTGATTCCAACTTTAGGAACAAAGTTGACATATTTTTCATGTCCATTGATTAGGAGAGGTCCTTCGCCAGTGAGCAGCCCGTGGACGTAGTTCATGGCAAGATCCTCGCAGTTGAAGCCCTCGTCCACATACTCTCTGATCTGTGTCATGATGGTGTCGTTGGAGGAGTAATAGTCGAGGAACGACACATGTGAGAAAGCAAGATTGGTTAAGACCATGTTATACTCATCCTCTCCCCGTCTGCTGGAGCAGAATGTGTATTTGTGGTATCCAAACGTATTGACGGGTGTGCATCGAGCGAGAGCGCCGACCATTCGATTCCTGCCAAACTTGCGCCATGTCTGAAAGACGAACTCGAGATCGTTCGGGTGATAGTAGACATCATCGTCTGAGAGCAGAATCGCTTGTGTCTTGTAGTCGGGATCGGGCCAGAGCTTTTCGTTGAGACTGTTGCGCTTCGACTTCCGGAATCGGACAGGGACTCCGTATTTGGAAACATAGTCATCTGGAGGGTAGTTTTCGAGATCGTTCCAGACAACGACTATTTCAAGGAGCGAGGGAACTTCCTCGCTCAGGATGATGTTGAGCGTTTCTTGGAGTTCCTTCGGTCGACGATACGTTTGCATAGCAATTCTGGAACACGATCATTGTTAGCATTCTAAAAATGAGCTCGGAAAGAGATTCAGAAACATACGTAAACTTATCGTCCATCAGGTTCTCGTACTTCTTCTGTGAAGCCTCCCATATATCTCTTGTCCCATTGATCCCTTTACTTTGACACGTGGGATATCTCGAGATATGGCTGACAAGTTTCGGTATAAAGAAACCAGCATTTGTCAACTTTGCCAAAATAATAATGAACGAAAGAGCAAAGAACACAGCAGATGTAATAGTCGCCGCTCTTCGAAATGCTCTCGATTTTACGACCTTTGGCGTACGAAGCTTCACCCACTCAATCTTCTCTGCCAACCTATTCCTCAGGGGCCTAGTCTTCTGCATGAAGGAGGAGTTTGAAGGCTTCAACATTTTTGCTTGTGGCAGAAGCCGGGAATGCTGTCCCATGATATCTTTGGGTAACCCTATATAAAGGGGAAGAGTGTTCTCAAGGGAGAGCACACGGGAGAGGCGTCTGGTATGTGTCGGCTGCGAATAATTGGGCAAGATAACCAATTCGATTTGTTGGAATCTTGGTATATGACTCGAATTCGAATTATAAGTGCATGATGGCGGACTTGGCACGCTTGGAGAGAATGCGAGCTGAGATTAGAGGCGAGAAATGAGAAGAAGCAAACATGAACAGAGGGGACATAAAAAGACAGCGGCTCGATATCATGAAGAACAGAAGCAAAATGGACACTTCTTTGTTGGCATCGACTTACACAAATACATCCTCCCTTGCTTCAAACTTCCCCCCTTTGATGGCAACCAAAAATCAAGTCTAAATCTAAGCCTAAGTCTAATTCTAGTAAATTATAGTGCAGCTCTTGGCAATCTCCCGCAAGGGAATGTACACACTACCAATGATAGTAAAGTGTTGTCGCACGTAGAGACCTTTTTATTTAATCGCCGTTCATCTTCTCTCAGCAAATCGGTTGACCCAATGCTACGGCTCACGGTTGTGGTTCGTCTCTTCCAACGTCTTCCGCTAGACTCGACGGGGAAAGGAGTCGACGATCTTGATTGTGCGATGTTATCGCAACAAGCATCGCGTGACTGTTGCACTCCTGATTTTAATATCAGGAGTTTAGTTTTAGTTTATTTTACTTAGAGGATGATAAATTCAATAGTTTACGTTTTGAGAATGATGCCAAGTCCGTAGAACCTTGTCTCGTAGATCAAAGTCCGATAACAACCCCTGTATTTCCATCGTTAGCGGCTGAGCGCCACTATCAAACCCTCCCCTGCATGTGCGTGCTTGTAATCCTCCCGCACTTTGCCGACGTCAAACTCACGACCAGGCTAACATTACACAACATAACTGCTGATATCTTGGCATCATGAGCGCAAACAAGGCCCTCATAGTCGGTATCTCGGGGTGCTCCTCGAGTGGGAAAACTACCCTTGCACGGCTGTTGCGGGACATTTTCCCCAATACTTTCATTCTTCATGAGGATGACTTTTATAGACCTGAGAATGAGTATGATACAATCGATATTTTGACATGAACTATATCTAACTTCTATAGGCTACCAACCAAAAACGGTCTCCTAGATTGGGATTGTGCTGAGGCCCTTGATATCCCGGCTATGGCCGAGTCCCTCGCTTATATCCGCCAGCACGCTGCCTTTCCTGTAAGTCATATGTCTTTAGTCATGATGTTTATGTCTGACTTCATCTTTTAGCCTACCCTTGATTCCAAAGAAGATCAAAACTCCGTCGGCAAGTGCCCCGTATCAGAAGCCAGCATCGCCGCCCAGCGTGCCAAAGTCGATGCCGCTCTAGGCCCAGACCATCCCCTCCGCAAAAATCTCCGTCTATGTCTCCTTGATGGCTTTCTTCTCTACTCCCCTTCTATGGCTGCTATAAAGCCCAACTTGGACATCAAGCTCTTCTTGCGTACGACATACGAAAAGGCTAAGAAGAGAAGGGAAGCCAGAGACGGGTATGTCACCCTGGAGGGCTTCTGGGCAGATCCTCCCGGTTACGTTGATAAGATCGTCTGGCCTAACTATGTAGAAGAGCATGCTTGGATGTTTGAGTATGGCGATGTAGAGGGGAAGTTCAAGACGGATGTTTTGGATAAGGAGGGTATCAAGGTACAGAGTGATGTGAGTGCTGATGGAGATATTGAGAAGACATTTGAGTGGACAGTAGACACGATTTTGGAGGAACTTGGAAAGCAAGTATAGACGAGCTAGGGTATCTATCTAGGTATCTACAAGCCATGTCTAGTCTTATCCTTCTTGGTTTACTCTCTCCAAAGAATTCCCGTATCCTCAGGCCTCAAAACTTCTTAGACTTTTTCTTCTCTGGAAGACCAGCTATCTCGTGATCTTCTGAAACGTCAACTGGTCTCTTTTTGCTTGGACGATCGTCCGATGTCTCGTCGTCTGAGAACCCGATCAAATCCTCCTCCATGGAATGATGGCCTAAATCCACTTCCTTTGGACGGTCGACCGACATCTCGTCCTCCGAGAAATCGATCAAATCCTCCTCTATGGGCCTACGAGCTAACTCCACTTCCTTTAGGTGGGCGGCCAACTTCTTCGTATTCTCGTTCTTCAGTGGCTCGACCAACGACTTCGCCTTGTTCTCTTTCTTTGGAGGAACAACCGGCTCCTTGTCCTCCGGATTATCGGTTAGAATGCCTTCCATCAAATGATCAATGGACTCCTTCTCTGGCGAAGTATCGGCCGTGACCTCGTCCTGTTTCTGTGCAAGGTCATCTCTCTGCGAGGCGTGTTCCTGATCCCCTTCCTAAGAGGCGTCCATGGCATCTTGTTGCTGATTTACCGCATTCATCTCCTCTGTCAAAAGTCGAATTGCATTCTCCGCAGCTTTGGTCATAGCCTCAACCTTGTTGAGAGAACTTTCGACTTCTCCTACCAACCGCTCTCCAATTGTGACTCCACAACTCCATCGAGGCTCGGGTTCTTCGATCAGGGTTGTAGTGTATTTCATCTTTTGTCTATCAGCGAACTTAGAAAGTTCCTCTTTGGGATGCTGAACGTGTATGTCCTCCTTGATAACAAATTCCAGATAGTCCATTACCTGAAATGTTTCAAGAACACGCGTGCATTCTTCGATAGATCCCGAGTCGACCCAGACGGCACCGAGAAGAGCTTCAAACATATCCGAATAAAACTTTTGGGGGTGAAGGCGTGCGAGGAGCGCCCAGGGGTAGTGACCATCACCCCACAAAGCTATGACAAGCTCCCGTCGCATGGACTCGAATTTCTCCTCGGTTTCTACCATGACATTGGCCATTTCGGAAGAGTTAAACCTCATGAACTTCCAAAGTGGAAGTGCAGTAGTTTTGGTTACAAGCTCACCATCGGGCCTAACTTCCAAGTCTTTTCGTTGGATAGAGTTGACTAGATTCACAAGTGAAAGGAACTCTCCATTCACAATGGCCGTTTTGATCATATGAAGGCGACCAGTAGGAATCGGCGGATCGTGCTGAAACATTTTGGTGACAACGATATAATCCAGAATAGCGTCCCCCAGAAACTCGAGCTGCTCGTAGGATTTTTCCTGCATGGCTGTAGCATATGAACCATGAGTAACTGCTTCGATCAGCAGAGACTTCTTCTTGAATTTATACTTGATCAGGTCTTCAAGGGGTTCAAGGTTACTGGGAAGCTGAACGTCGCTAGGAGCTGCAGCAAAGAGAATGTCTCTAGCCACACCCTCTTGATGCCAGTTGCAGCTGTCGCCCAAAAAGACTGAAATGCATTTAAGGGCCTTGGTCAGCCCTCCGTCTTGGTAAGAGGCTCCGATAAGTGCCTCTACAACATCGGCCAAGGTCTTCGATCCACCCACTGGCGCGGGTCGAGGGGCAGGTTTTTCTTTAAGAATGTCATCAAGATAGCGTGGCCTCCATTTCAAGGCGGTGAAAGGCTTCGAAAGAATGAACTTTGAGAGCCCTTTCTCAAGACACACTCGTTGGAGTCGTTCGTTGGATACGAGTCGATCTTTAAAGTGATTCAGAAGGCCTTCGGGCCAGGACGGGTCTGTGATTTTAGTTAGTGTATCGACTTCCACAACAAGGGGGTAACTTACGTTCAGAATAAGCCTGAGTGACGGTGCAAAACTTCAAAATAGAATCGCCCAAAAACTCAAGTCTCTGGTAGTCGACAGGTTCACGAGCGCTAGGCGAGCTTACGGCCTCAAGCACCAACTGCAAATTCTTGATGCCAACTGGCTTCAGAAGTGTAGAAGATAATTCAGATGCAATAAGCTGCACCTCTAGCTCATGTATGATATGTGGAATGAACAGACCGCACTTGACGACTCGTCTCTTGACCCTATCAACACGGGCATAAGAAATGGGAAGCACACACTCGTAAGGTTTAGTGCTTGACTTGGCCTGACCATCCTTCAAATCATGAAGTAAGTCGACTCGAAGACCCCATCTTTCAAGAACCAGATACTCTTCATTCAATGGACCTTTGTCATATTCATAGAATGGGCGTTGCACATCATAAAAATCAGGTTTTGAGGGAATCGTGCCGACGTAGTGAAACGGCGTTTTGTATTGGTCTCGCACAAGAACTCTGTGTTTCTTCGCCTCTTCCATCCCATCTCCGCGGAAGGGAAATGCACCCATGTCATCCCGGGTGACGTGGGGGGCAGGGAAGATGGTCGTACTGGCTATGGACATCTTGATAACATGCTCGCGATCTTCGACCGGCCAGCGGTGCTGAAAGTTCATAGCCAAAAGAGCCGAAGTTTGATCTGGTTCTTTTGAGGATACCTCATCGGGTATATCGACAAACGAATCGCATACGATGGACCACTTGGAGCCATTCCCAGGGTATAACGTGATCTTTCGAGGCAGGTCGATCAGAGCAGGTAACATGACGTCAAATGAACAAGGGCCGGGAAACTCGTCATCGGTAAACTCGAACAAGTAGAATTGCTTATCACAACCCGACTTCCAGCGTTGGGCGATCTGGACCCAGGGGTCGAATAGGGGCTCCGGCATTAGGTCGGTCTTTTCTTCCACCTTCTCTGACTTAGCATTGAGAGGGGCCAGGTTATCTGTGACCAGCCCTGCTTCGTACAAAGCGACGTATGCCTGAAATGCGGCATCTCTAATGGCATTCCGTTCAGACTTCCACCCGCAAGCACTTTTGAACTTACGAAGGTTGAGTGGCAACCCTCCTGGCAAAGTAACCGTAGCTCTCAAGATCGGTCCGCCGTATGGAGTCTCTTCTTTATGGAAGACATAGTCGGGGAGTTGACCGACATAATCTGAGCGGAAAACAATTTGACAAAAGCGATCCAGGTGTTGTCGAGCATTGTCGAGGTCGAGCCGTGCTCCTGTGTTCTTCACGATATAGTATGTGGAATCAATCTCCTCCGCCCGTGCCTGTTCATCCAATCGAGCCAATTCTCGTTGGTCATCTTCGTAACGTTCCTTCATGCCTTTCTCCAGTTCTTCCCAGGCGCGGATGTCTGTGCTTGAGCTCAGCAAGGCAATCATTTTGGATTCCTGCATGCGAGCTCGTCCACGGCGCTGGATGAATGACTTGAGGGTAGCGATCTCGTCGAAGGACACAACTAGGTTGCATGCGGGAACATCAATACCTTCTTCTAAGACACTGGTAGCCACCAGGAGATTGATAGCCCCTGATCTGAAATCATCGAGGACTTGAGGGCCAGGGCCACTGGAGTACTCATAGACTTTTTGTTTCTGAAGTCCGTAGCTCGAAGCCCCGACTATTGCACCGACGCGGTAACGATCTCGAGTAGGGGGGTAGTTGTTAAGAAGCTCGCAAAGTGTATGCGCTGCAGTGCGTTCCTTGACGAATATGATTCCAACTACATCGTTCTCGGCCGCAAGAAGTTCATGGATCAGTCGGCTAGTTTTGTGTGAGACGGTTTGAGCGGTTGGTGGTGAGTTGTCAACGACACCGATGTTGATTCGGCGCAAGTGTCCTGCAAGATAGGTCCTGTCCTCGTTAGACCATGCATCGGTGAAAGCACTGTATGCGTCGATTCTGTCAAGGAAGGTCTTGATCATCTGTGAAATGTAATGGTCTACTGCCCAGCTGCCAAGTTCGGCAAGGATTTCTCTACTCTTGTTCCAGAGGCTTCTGATTTGCTGTTGCGAGAACGTGTCGTGCTTCATAATCACGTTCATTAACTTTTCCCGCTTCTTTTCATCATTAGCGACAAGAGCCTTTAACTTAAGAACCTCAGGATCCTTTGCGATATCCATGTTCGAGTATTCTGATTGCAGTTGTTGCATCAGTGGCGTACGGGGAGGGATCTTCGTAGCATCGTAGAGTGAGCGAATGAGGTGAGGCTTGTTGACATGCTTGAGTAGTTGCTCTCGATGAGTGGTTGGAGTAACGCAGATAGCGTCCATTGTATTCTCTAGTTTTTCGATCTCCTTAAGATCCGATGAGATAATGGGACTGGCAGTCAAGCCAAGTATGGCAGGTACTGGCATACCCACGTTCTTGTGTCGATGGTAGAAGTTCATCATGATCTTCCGTCCAGAGCTGTTCTTAACGCAATTATGGACTGTCACTGGTTAACCAGAGTAATTATAAGGTGAACAGCCACTTACCTTCGTCAAATACTATTAAAGCGAGCATGTCCATTGTGACAAAGGCGTGGTCAAGAGCATCACGCAAGATGGAGAATGTAGATACGATGATACGAGTGCCTTTGAGAATCCGAGGCCAAACTTCTGGCGACCATGCATCGATGTTGAGCTGCCCCGTAAGCAGTGTCATGGGCACCGATGGCATTTGTCTCTTGATAACATTAAACTGTTGTTCGCAGAGGCTAACAGTCTTTCCTAAGAACCACACAAGCTTTACATAGTCAGTGACTGGTCATTAGGTTGTTAATTGATCCACGAACCTTGTTGGGTGAACTTCTCTCGAGTTCCGCTTGAATGCGAAGAACGGCGCTGTAGTGTTCAGTCTACGTCTCACTCCTAGAACACTCTACGATGAACATACACTTGGGTCTTTCCGCTGCCTGTATCCATCTGATAATTGTTAGACGATACGATTCGAACTAACGATGCCTGAAGGTACTTACCGCAACAATCACGTTTCTCTTCAGGCTCTGCTCCAACATCTCTCGCTGGTAGGCACGAGGCCTGATGATGTCCGGGACTGGAGATGCATCTTTGGACTTGTTTGCGGCCTTTTGTTTTCTATTTAGGGCCTTGTCGGTAGGGATTAAGGTCACTGTTTCTTCGACATCGATCATTGGTGATGGTGTCGAGGTGGTGGCAGGACTCTCCGACCGTGAGGAGTCTGCACTCCCACTGTTGAGAGACTTCTCTTCATCGATTTCCATCATTTTCCTACCATGGGGGAGTAGTGAATAGTAATTTTGATGTCTTAGGCGAGCCAAGTGTTGAGGTATCCTGGTGCGCTTTGGTGAAGTTATCTTCACGCAGGACAGTGACTGGTGAAAAGCTAAAGAACGAAAGAAGGTTTGCGGGTAGTGTTTTGCTCTCAGCAGCATGACAAGGGAAAAGAAAAAGTCTATCAAGAAAAGAGAAGTATAATCAAGAGAGATGGTGGGAGGCCCACCAAGAGGTGTTGGTGTAGGAAGCACTGATTCACAAGCACTTGAGAGTGCGGAGGGACTGCGCAGATTAGCAATTGTGCATCAGTCACTGCCGAGCTGAATAAGGAGATAGTATGCTCCTCATCACTTCGAAATTACTGCTAGAAAGTCAAGTAGAACAACAATTTATATTTTCCTGCATCACTAAACACTCCTCCTTGTATTTTTATGTCCGCTTCCCTAATAGAATTGCCAGCAATTGGGTGTTCTAGCACTGGAGTGCTCTGTAGTCTGCCGATGCAGGGGGTAAGATTAGCACCGTTCATTCTCACTACCACGCTGAACAGGCACCGAGAATACAATGTAATTGCAAGAAAGTCAAGAAAAATAGGAAATCCTCCGCTGACCAACAGTTTCTAGGGGTTCATGACAATCCGTTTTCTTTTCGCCGTGTTTTCCATCCATTTCGGTATAAGCTGACCTCCCAGTGATCAAGTGACGATATTCATCTGGAGCTGCCACAGACTTTCATCACAACTTCACCTCGACCTACCACTGCCAAGCTGGAGACGCCCTTCCACGAACCATCAACATCTCAACTTTCTTTGCGATTCTTTACATACACTGACATCCCAGATAGTCATGGGTCTCCCGGTACGAACCCTTTCCTCAGATCAAACCATGGTGCTATACGCAACTGGCTTCAATGCGTGGAGCCAGCTCACATTCGACCCTTCGCCGGCGGACGAAGAGCCTGACGACGTATTCACTTTCACAAAAGTAATGGCGGCCAGGTTTGTTGGACTAATTGCTTCCGAAATGAGCTATACTGCGGGTAGGTCTTTTGTTCTGTAACATGGGTCCCTTTCTAACACTCTCAAGTACAACAAGATACTTCTTGGGCCATCGCTGGATCCTCCCCTGACCAGCTTCTTCACCGTGAAGATAACCAAGTATTTCTATTCGACTCTCCAAGTGCTATTTCAGGGGATGGGAAGGTCTTGGCAGTTCAGGACTCGGACTGCTCACCCTCAAATCAAGTCATTGTTCAGTATCCGTCCTTGGCAGCATGGAAAGCCAGCAAGAGTACCGATTCCTGGCCTTGCAAGGCTTCTGTCCGCCAGATAACAGCTTACGACGCTGGCTTCATTATTTTTCTCGAGGATGAGACCGTCCTAAGCTGTGGTGACCCACGATTCCGAGACTGCCTTGGCCGTGAAGTTGACGAGTCCTGGTTAGCATTCATGAACAACTACAGAAAGGCCATTCTGATCGTGTTATTAGCCCTGCCAACGAACCCGGAATCATACAAGATCTGAGTGATCTCGGCGAGCCCATCAAGAAGATTGCAGCAGCGGGATACACAGCTGCAGCTTTGACAGAGAGTGGCGGATTGTATCTCTGGGGCATGGCAGCCCCTGGCTCGCAAAGCCAACACAACGTATTTCAAGATATCAGCGAGCTACCAAACTACTTCGAAGTTGATGGAGACAAAGACGTGCAGGATATTGGAATTGGAGAATCACATGCCATTGCTCTTACGACTGATGGCTGCATCTACGTTATAGGGAATAACACTAATGGCCAAATTGGTCTTGGGAAAGATGCTCAAGATCCAGTTTCATCATGGTCAAAGGTAGATTTTACGCCCCCTGAGGGTTGGGCAATTGTTGCCGTTGAGGCTGGCCCCAGATCATCATTCATAGTCACAAAAAAGGTAAAGCAATCTCAAAGCTCATAATGAGCTGCTCTTCTATCAGAATCAGCTCTAGTGAGCCCAATGACCCTCTATTGTACAATGCTTCTCGTTGTGATCATTTGCATAAGGGCAATCATAGACTCGTCAGGTAATCCTCAATCTCTTGAGGGGTCAGCTTTCTGAAACGGGGTCCAACAGCCCCGTCAACACCCTCAAGACCCAGAAGATGGTCTGCGGGAGCACCAACAATACCTGCAATGTGTTAGCAAGACTCCCACTCTCGGCTCTTTCTGAAAACTTACCAATTTCGATGCTGTCACCGTTCATCTCACCCTCGATGTTGTCCTTCAGGGTCAACAGCGCAATGTGGATAGCATCCTCAAGCTCGAGCTCCTCCGAGTATCGCTTTTCCAAGAATGTCTTGGCCTTTGTCGCACTCTTGCCAATGGCTGTAGCCTTCCATGGGTAGTAACTGCCAGAGGGATCGACCTGGTACAGCATAGGGCCGCCCTTGTGAATACCGCCAGTCTTTCGGTTAACCTTCTTCTCCTCGCTCTCCTCGGTGGTCTTGTTTTCCTCCTCAGGCTCGATGCCCTCATCCCAACCAGCAACCAGCAGACTCACACCGTAAGGTCGAACACCGGCGGATTGCGTGGCCTCCTGCATCACTCGGGCGACATCCTGCACCAATATTCTAGTAGGGGGGTACTCGTTGTAGATGCGCTTGTAGCCGGTATGTGAGACCTTGCGTGCTCGGTCCACCAATACTCGATAGTCAGGGCCCATGCCGGAGTACACCATGCCGATGTTGGGGGTGATGTCGCTGATCTTGGAGAGGGAGCTCTGGTCGGCCAGAGGGGATGATGACTTCTTCTCGGTGGCAAGAACGATACCGTTGGTGGCTTGTGCAGGTTAGTAGTAGCTCCTTCAAGGTGCTGGAGGTAGCGCGAACCTTTGATGCCAAGGGCAGTAATACCCTGGTTTACAGCATTGAGGGCATACTCTATTTCGTCAAGTTAGTTCCAAAGCTTGATTTGATCATGAAACTTCGATATGCAAACCATATCGATGCTATGCGGCAGTAATTACGTACCAATCTGCACCAGCTTTCCACTATATCTCTGTCAGTGATGATGCTCGCACATCAACAGTGTCGTCACCAAAACATACCTGGGGGAGAAGGTTGTGAGAGAGAAGGAGTATCGGTCCGCCATCGCTCAAGGTCCTGCTTTGATAGAATCGGTATGGAAGAAGTGAGTGTTGGATTACGGGCGGTTATCAATTCGTGGGGTTGACGAGGAGATATCAAGCAAGGCTGCAACTGGAGCTTTGGTGTTTGGCCAAAGCAGCTGTAGCCTCTAGGCAGGCCCAGCTGCGCGTCGAGCTCAACCGCTGGGAGCTCTGAATGCGGGGCAACAGATTATCCGAGCGCCGACTAACCAGAGTCTACGTACGGTATCTTACACTTCGTATCCTGCCATTCAGAAGGTCACTTATTAAACTTTCAATGAAGAAAATATCTATAAGGAGGAACTTTTCGAACTTTGACTTAAACTCCTGTAACTCTCCCATCAATTCCTTGCCATTAAACCTGCTGCCAAGATTGGATCCTCATCTCGATATTCCCGGGATCATACTTTTCCCGAACCGCGCCAAGTTCCAGAGACTCCACACACAAAGCAGCTTTCTTCGTGCGAGCTTGGTATCGGCTATTTCGGCTTCCTTCCTCCATCTTCTCTCACAAGAAAAAGAGGCTGAGCTGGCCTCTCCATACCTGAGGTGACTTATCTCCTCGTTACAATCTTGGCGGGCGGCCAGGTGTTTCCCCCGCTCTCCTACTGCTCTCCTTGACATTTGAGCTTCGCAAAAACATGTAGGTTGCGCCTGAAACGCCTCGACGGCCCACGACTTTAGCACATTACTACTGTGATTCTATCACCTACTGTTGTTGCCCTTACTTCTCTTTACTTCCACAGGTTCACGTAATTCATCATGGAGACGCGCCCTACTTGGGATTGGTCCTCGGTTGGGGATACTTCTGCTCGACAGTCTGAACCAGAGCCACGTGCAGCGACACCAGAGCCCACAACGCGATGGGCATCTCCTCCAAAGCCCGATACTACCTCTAACCAGGAGTCTCGAAGCGGGCCGAGACAGAGGCGCTACGGCCCGCGCACATGTCGTATATGTCTCGACACTGAAGAGCCCAGGTTTCCTGAACAGTCAACAACGTTTGGCATTCCTACAGGTTCATCTCGACCTACATACGTCTCCGACGATCCCGAACTGGGAAGATTGCTATCACCATGCAAGTGTAAGGGTTCGCAGAAATATGTTCATGAAGGATGTCTCAGCGCCTGGAGACTCGCAAACCCCATGGAAGCAAGGAACTACTGGCAGTGCCCGACTTGCAAGTTTACGTATCGCATTTCTCGACTACACTGGGGCTCCGTTTTGAGCAGCAAGTGGGCGCAGGTTGCTTTGACCCTCTGGTTCTGTATACTGAGCATTTTTGTCCTCGGATTTATTGCAGATCCCCTCTTTGATCTTTGGTCCGACCCAATTGGAACAATCGGCGAAACTGTCACAAGCGTGGTCACAGATATCGAAGCCTTGAGACAACCTCCACCACAAGTACCAACCTCTTGGTTCGAGCACTTCGTCAAGGGCTTCTTCTCTCTGGGAATTGTCGGACTATTCAAGACGATGCTTACTGTGTCTCCATTCAGTTGGTGGCAGATCCGAAGCAGCGGCGTGGCAGGTGGCGGTGGTAGGAGAGGAGGCACTGGCCGAAACCGTGTCGAGAACATCAACCTCATTTTTGTACTCATTGGTGCATTCACTTTCCTTGTGGGCATCTGGAAATTTGTTCAGAAGCTGAGTGCTCGCGTGCTCAAAAACGTGAGCGACAGGGTTGTTGATGTCGGCGAAGACGATGACGAAGATGAAGATATCGGCGATGGACCGAATCAAGGAAGAAAGGTCAATGAAGCTAAGAAGCTTTTGTTCTGAAGCAGTCTTTTGTCCCATGCCCCCAATGCTTTTACATCGTGCATGTATCTGCACACTCTTAAGTTGCCTAGATCTTGCTCTTCCCTGTCAAGTCAACTAGTCTGTGTGCAAAGATTTACGCTCTGCTGCGCCTTGGGTGAGAACCGTTTTGGCTCTTCGCTCGCTGGTCAGCATGAGATTATCAGTCTCCATTCACGCATCGTGATGCTTTCGGGCGTTCGTAACGGTGTGAGGCATCTGCTGGGTACACTACCCTCGTACAGAAGCAGTGAGCAGGTTGCCGAATGTTGGTTGATACATGCCTGTATTATTATGTATCATGAATAAACGAGACCTCTACTGTGGTCGTTATAATCAATTCTTACCTCTCTCATCACCATGCTAAGTTTTCTCTTGTTAGTGTCGATTCCGCTTTCACTTGCTCATGGAATGCATATATGCTTTCCAATATCTCGTGATAACAATCAGCAATCAATAAATAATCATTGGCTCCTACACTGCAGCTAAAAGAATGGTCTGATCAGACATATGGCAGCTTATATTTAGGTCATACCTCGATACGAATTCATCGTATTCTCGACGCATGTTTCCTGACCTCATCATGTTTAAGTCGGACTTTTATGCCCCCGACACCGAGATGACGTTGGAATTTGGTGTTCTGAATGGACCCCTGCCGTTGAAATACGGGTAGGGTAGCCCAGCATGTGGGCCAGGGCCTCATGAATTCGGCCGCTCCAAAAAGCCATCTATCATCAATCAAGTGCGCCAACCATGACTTCCTGATTAGCTCCTCCATTTGCTGCGGACCAGATTTTTCGCCCTTGCTCGCTCCTTGAATCCTTGCTGCGATCACGGTTCCTTTTTCGAATCCGGTATAAACGAGTACCCGCTCTCGCAGTTACACAAGAACCTGATCTCCCTTCGCGAAACGGACGATCTACAAACGCCTACGGTGTCGCTCTGACTGCTTCTAAGTCAAGGAGGCTATTCTAACCTCATTCGCGACTTATAACATACTCTATTTGAGGTGGTTCGACCGAACAATCGCCCAAGATGCACTTCGCATACCCCTCTCGCAAGAACTCCAACCCACCACCTTTCAAGCAGCGCTCGTCGCAAATACCGCCAATTCTGCGCCGAATTCGCAAAAGAACAGCGCTTTTACTTCTTCTCGGAGCTATTGGATTTATATTTTTCCTCTTTGGACTAAAAGGCGGAACGCCGTACCGCGAGCATGTCCCGTCAGGCAATCCACCGGTTGTCGTTGTGACGGTCTTGGACAATACGCAGTACAGCGACACCTATTTAGAATCGATTCGACACAACCGAGAGCAATATGCGTCAAGGCACGGTAAGGCAGATGTGGAGATGGCTTGTTTATAGCTGAGGCTGACATACTGTAGGATATGAAGCCATGATTGTACAAGCGACTGACTACGATACTGGCAAATCCCCGCGATCATGGGCCAAGATTATCGCGATGCGCCATGCGCTGTCGAAATACCCCGATACCACATATGTCTGGTTTCTCGACCAGAACGCTTACATTATGGAGCTCGACAAGAAGTTAGAGGAGCAGGTGATGAATCCGGCGAAACTAGAAAGCCTAATGATTAAGGACTGGTCTATAGTGCCACCGGACAGCATCATTAAGACATTTTCCCACCTGAAGGGTGAAGATGCAGGCCTTGTCATCAGCCAAGACGAAGCAGGGCTGGTAACTAACAGTTACATCCTCAAGAATGGGGAATGGGCCAAGTTCTTTATCGAGACATGGATGGACCCTCTGTACCAGAGCTACAACTTCCAAAAAGCTGAGCGACATGCGCTTGTAAGTTTTACACTGAGTCGTCTGTCGAGAACACGACCTAACCTCGTAAAGGAACATATTGTCCAATGGCACCCTACCATTCTCTCCAAGCTTGCGCTCATCCCCCAGCGCACGTTTGCCTCATACGGCCGCAACAAGGAAGGCAATGCGTACCGTGACGGGGACTTTGTCACCCTCTTGGTCGACTGCACAGTTACAGGCCCGACATCATGTGATAAGCAATCGCATTTCTACCTGCAACAGTTGAAGAACAAGTTTGGCGATGCCAGCGTGAAGAAGCTGCAATGAGCATAATGAACACGACATTTGAGCGAAGTCATTGGGCGTTTTGTGATAGACTTGGAGGGGTTTTATAGGATCGGAGATGGAAAAGCCAGTAGGTTTTTTTTTCTTGGCGTTGGTTGGTGACTATTGGTGAATTTAGCTTATATGAATCTGGACATGTTCTATCTGCATGGATATCAATACGTTGAGCTCTAAGCCTTGAAGGCATATTCTTGATCTTGTTATTTCATTATAAAATTCAAAGTTGTGTCCCTTCGAAGTCAAATTACGATCTGGAGAACCCGTGATAAGATATGTGATGAACGGCACTAAACTTATGCTGCTTCACGAGGTCAAAATTGGAACCTGGGAGTAATCTATGAGGTCTCATCTCGTCTAATTCGAATGGTATGACGACAAGCTGGATTAGAGAGTTTATGTTCTGATTCTAGAACGTGCCGCAGTTGAATCACCGTAAAGAAGCTGGGACCTCTTCTGTAGGATCTACAAGGGTAAGTTCTTATCAGCCTCACTCAAAAGTTCATGGCCCAACCAGTTTAGAAGATATGCTTCATGAGGGGAATAGTACCGAGTGCGAGTGCGAGTATAAGTCTGCTTTGTTTCATTAGTCACTTGACTTGATGATAACCATAGGATCCCGGTATTGTCCACCGGTAGTTGAAGCTCTTTCATCTGTTATCCGAGCTAGACGTGAATATCCGTGCAGTATCGAGGATCGGATCCCGAATAGACTTTGTATCTCGAGTATCAAAGCTCTCGATGAAACCCTCGCCCCACGATTCAGGCCAAATACTCCGTTCCGCCGACCGAATGCGAAATCTCCAAAGTCGAGGAGTCGTATCTCGCAGCGGGGTTATAGCCCAAAAAAGGTAGTTGATCACAAACAATTGACTTTCTCAACAAGACAATCGCTTCAAACTGCGACCGCTCATGTACAATTACGGCGTCGACAGGGATCCTCCGGCCCACGATCCGTTTCAGTGGAGAGTCAGACGCGTTGGAAGGGTTCAAGCGCTATAAATTTAGGGGCTAGACGCTAACGGCAAGGGTTCCCGCCAAGCATGTGACGGGTGCTGGGATGGCGCTAAAAAATATCCAAGTACTGGCTATGCCCCGCGATATTGGTTTGGAGATAAACGACGTCAAGCTCCTTCTTCGAGCTCGTGTTTATAACACGGCCAATTCTTCTCCAAAGTTTCCCCGGATTCTTCGTCATTCTTTATCGTTTCAGATCTCTTGCTTTGAGCTCTAATCATGACTTCTCCAGCTCACATTGGGACCCTGTCCCGTCTTCCCCTGAACTTACGTGGTGGTATTGAGAGTGTTGCTCGTGGAAGACACAACGTTTCTTGGCCGTTACTGAACCTCGATCTGTAAGTCACGATACCACTTCTATACAACCCCACAAGCCCACCACGGCCTATCAATTGATATATCTAATACTAATCATGTCTCCTTACGCTTTAGATTACGCAATGTTCTCTTATTCCTCTTTGTCTGGCGATGGGGTCGTCGCGCATTCTGGCAGCTCCGAGGTCGCGGAATCATCGGCTCCGTTGTCGAACTCTACGTCAACATTCGTCGCATCCTTTACGGTTATTTCCTCCGAGCTCCAGGCGTGCGAAACAAGGTTCAGCAGCAGGTACAGGAATCTCTAGTCAAGCTATCCGACAAGCTAGTTCCCAAGGACCAGATTCGCTACCTCTCCTTACCAAAAGATGGCCTCCCTATCGACAGCGTTCGCGCCGAGCTTGAGAACCTTGCCAACATGGATCATACCCGCTGGGAGGATGGATATGTCTCTGGCGCTGTCTATCACGGAGAGGAGGAGCTGATGCAGCTCCAGACCGAGGCTTTTGGCAAGTTCACTGTTGCCAATCCTATCCATCCTGATGTCTTCCCTGGTGTTCGCAAGATGGAGGCCGAGGTTGTGAGCATGGTCTTGAGCATCTTTCATGCTCCTCCTGGTGCTGCTGGTGCTTGTACTAGCGGAGGAACCGATAGTATTCTTTCTGCCTGCCTGGCTGCTCGTCAACGAGCTTACAATGAGCGTGGAATTACAGAGCCTGAGATGTAAGTCAAGCTGCAAGCTTGCCATTGACCAATGAGACTGACCATCAACAATAGGATTCTTCCCGAGACTGCCCACACTGCCTTCCACAAGGCTGCTCAGTACTTCAAGTTCAAGGTTCACCTCGTCTCTTGCCCTGCCCCTGACTACCAGGTCGACGTTAAGGCTGTTTCGCGTCTGATCAACCCCAACACTGTTATGCTTGTCGGCTCTGCGCCCAACTTTCCTCACGGTATTATGGACGACATTGTTGCTCTGTCCAAGCTTGCTCAACGAAAGAAGCTCTGGCTCCACGTTGACTGCTGTCTCGGTTCCTTCTTGGTTCCTTTCCTCGAGCGCGCCGGTTTCGAATCTCAGCTCTTCGATTTCCGACTTAAGGGTGTTACCAGTATCAGCTGCGATACTCACAAGTACGGTTTTGCTCCCAAGGGTAACTCGACTGTCCTGTACCGCACCGCCGAGCTTCGAAAGTACCAGTACTTTGTCTCTCCCGATTGGTCTGGTGGTGTCTACGCTTCTCCCGGTATGGCTGGTTCTCGACCGGGTGCTCTCATTGCTGGTTGCTGGGCTAGTTTGATGACCATGGGTGAGGCCGGATACATCGACGCTTGCACCAAGATCGTGGGAGCTACCAAGAAGATCACCGAGGCCATTCAGTCCTCGCCACTGAGCGGCGAGCTTGAGATTATTGGCAGACCTCTTGTTTCGGTCGTTGCCTTCACATCCCGCAACCTGAACATCTACGATATTGCCGACGCTATGGGTGCTAAGGGATGGCACCTCAACTCTCTTCAGAACCCTCCTGCTATCCACGTTGCCGTTACCCTGCCCATCTCAAAGGTATGGGAGAACCTCATCGCTGATCTCGAGGCTGTTGTTGAAGAGGAGCGTGAGAAGGAGCGTGTTCGTCTTGTCGAAGGCAAGGGCGCCCATGGTAAGGCTATGGGTGATTCCTCAGCCCTGTACGGTGTTGCTGGCTCACTGCCCAACAAGAGTGTTGTTGTTGATCTGGCGAGTGGTTTCTTAGATATCTTGTACAAGGCGTAAATGTTTGGGGAGAGGGAATGGAAACAGTGCAATGGCTATGGGTGAGAGCATATCTTACTGTGGGCGTAGGCGTTGGCGTCTGATAGGACGTCGTCTAGCATATTTGTTGTTTTTGCTGTTCTGGGGTTTCACCAATACTGTTTTGGCGCTTTGAAGAACCGTCGTTACTCCTGTATATCCTTACTAGGCTCAAATCAAACCATTTCAAAGTACTTTGAGGGCTACCACTCATATTGCTAGGCTGCTGACGAACCCTGATGTTATTAGAATAAGACTCAGCCTGTTGGGAAAGGCTTGGGTGAATATGCCAATATGTTCCTGACTAGACCTGTTCCTAACTTGCGTAACGTGCTTTGGGTTTTGACTGTAAGATGATGATAGTTTCTTTGGCCATAACTTGTGCATTTTCACCTCAAGCAAGAGGTACATAAGTTGACCAATATCTACAGCCTGATCTTGATCATCATGGGTCTTTCGGCCCATTGTACAAATACAGCCCAACATCGGTCTATCGTGATGATACTTGAATTACAAACCTCCAGTTGGCCAAAACATCTGCCGAGTCAGAGCCTCACTCACCGTTACCCGTCACATCATATGCAGCATAATGTCATCCTCCGCAGTCACGAATCTTGCTTTTCCCAATGAGACCAATCGTCCATTCGCCTCCCGCTCTGATCCTCGACTCATTCGGCTAAAAGGAACACCATCCAATAAACTGACCCTCATGGCAATTGGCTTCGCTGGGGGCGAATAATTCCCCTCGTGGACATTGCGGCCCAATGATGGGGGGCAGCGTGGTTAAAGGAAGGGTCCTTTGGTGTGGTGGGTTGGGTGAGTGAAGTCAATCAGCTTTGGGTAAAAAAAGCAAGGTTTCGGGGGGAGGGAGTAGCCGAGACTGTGTGAGTTGTGATCCATATTATATCATGTTTAGAAAAGCTTGGAGTTTTGATATTATATGTTTATGACTTATAAGTTACAGGTGGGTTTTGGTTTGTACGATCTTTTCGTATTTTTATACTATAAATATTTAGAATTGCCTCTTGTTATAGCATGGAGTGTATTAGTTGCCGTAAAAAAAAACAGAAGCATGTATGTCATATTGGAAGCCTGACGCCAACATGCAGGGATCTAGGGACCTGCACCTCTCCCACCAACCCAACATGATACAGCAATAAGACGTGAGTTATCTGTAGCATTCACCTTCAGCTCGCCCGGCCGCGCAACGCGATCCTCCTACTGCGTTTCCTATCCTGTCTTCCCACGGGTGAGAGACCCTTACTCTCTGCTGGGGGGAGGGCCTCACTCAGGGCTGCTGCGTAACCATTCCCACAGAAGCCTTCAAAGAACGATGATCCTTGTCTTGTTCTTTCTTGTGTCATTCTGTTTCTGTGATAGTCTAGTCATCAACTAGAACTAAACTAACGTTGTTATCCGTCTTGCATCCATCCCCGTGTATAAAGCGCGACACTGTCCCTCCTCAGTCTGGTCCTGTCAGCTCCCTCTTATCTCTCTCCCGCTCTCTCGCTGCCTTTTTTTCCACATGCATATTCATGATTAGCCTTTACTTTTTAATGCTTATGATTCCAAATATTTCGTGTCACTCGACTTCATTCCTCTCCCTCATTCTATGTGTCCTCTACTGCTGCTGTGCTAGGTTACCATGCTTTCTGCTGAACCATCGTCGTCTCCGATCGCCGCCTTGGCTATGGATGGTGGACATGTTGATGGGTTACACAAGGGGAAGACGGAGAGTATTCAAATACCTCATGTCAAGACGACTGAGAAGGACGATGAATCTATTGCTTCCGGCTCAACCGACTCTCAGTCTCAGCTCAAGAAGAGACTCAGTGCAGATATGTCGAAAGAACAAGTTGAAGATCTGGTGCGGAAGTTGACCATCGATGAGATGAAGACAAGATGGTTTGACGAGATCTTTGAAAAGGTCAAGTCTGAGCGTAAGTTTACATTCCAGTATCCCTTTACTTCTCGATACTAACCCACTACGTATACAGTGGTTGAGGAGCATTCACCAGCAGATACACCTTCATCTTCAGAACCTCCAAGCCCCAGATCAGACCCTGCCAAGCCTGCTTCTCACGAATCAACTCCCCGAGAGTCTGTTCGCGAAGAGCCGAAGAAGCATGAATCAGCGTCTTCCTCCTTCGATTCCAAGAACAAGTCTCACAACAATCCTTCCTCCAGCCGCAGCTCCCTCGGTAGCCCTACCACATCTTACATCTCCGACTCTGGCTCTTCCCGTGCTTCCAATCGTCCTTCACCACCGAAGCCAGCTATCAAAGAATCCTCACCTCCAGCTCCGAAGCCTCGACCATGTGTACGATTCTCCAAAGCTCCAATCATCTTGAATGAAGGCCCCGAACGTCGACACTCTGAACCACGGCCAGCATCACGACCTGCGCCGCCTCCAGAGCCGATGAAACAAGGTCCAGCACTATCAGCTGTTGACCTGAAATGGGGTACACTTTTCGATGATAGAGGCGAGCCGACTAAGAGACTTGGTCAGGTTCTCAGAGGAATCGCCAACTATTTGGTATGTCATCAGGACAGGGGCATTTAAGTGACTGATCTAACATCCACAGATCTCTGAATACAGCCCTCACAACTCACTTGTCGTTACTCCAGAAAAGCTCAATGCATTCTATCTCGAATACAAGCTTGACACAGAGACGTTTCCCTTTCAGCGTATGTATAGGATCACTGTATAACCAATCTCATCTAACTCTATCAGAAATCTTTGACTGTCGACCACACGGAGCTCTTGATAACCTAGAAACACTCTATCAACACCTCCGATGTGAGAACCACCTCATCCAAAGACGCCCTGGAGGCATGCCACACATCCCATCCCTCACGCCCGCTGGTTTCGAGCGTTGGATGACATGTCAGCTCCGTGCATTCCCAGATCAAGAAGCCAAGCGTCTTAACCACATCATGACCGATCTTCCCATCACAGCTGATGGCGTTCTTGTCGATGACAAACCAGAGCGTTTACCGAAGCAGATTTCTCGACACCTTCTTCCGGCGACTCGACATCGAGAGACTCATGATCTTGTGGTTGATGCTATTGCGGGATGGATTAAACATACTGAAGAGAACGAGTCTGATTACAGACGGACTTCTTCTGAGGATGTTTATAAGATTAAGGAGGAGAAGTCGGGACGGTATAGACCTGATGACTATCGAGAGCGTGAGCAGTATCGACGAGGATCTAAGGATAACCACAGACAATCGCCATTATCCTCCTCCAGCCGTTTTGTCTCCCGCGTCGGTTCAGACAGCACCATCCGTTCCTCAAAGGACTCCCCTGTATCTTCCAGCTCAAGCCACAGAGCCAGAAGTCCTGTGTCAAACCGTTATCGTCACTCGGCATCTGCCATCGACAGCAGCTCCAGCACTGTCGATGCCTACGATATACCCTCATCCAGTCATCGCAACAGCCATCCCGCCAGCAGCAGCCGACGCAGTCGGGACAAAGAGTATAGATACTCTTCAAGCCCCAAGTCAAAGTCTCCGATTGAAGCAACCCCACGAATTCTGCCCCGTCGAGATGCTGATCGTCGATCAAGCTTGATCTTTGAAGAGACGGGTAAGGATCCTAGTGGCATAACTTACGATGAGTATCTACGGATGAATCAACGACCGATGAGAAATGCCGTCGTAGATGATGGTGGACACTATCGCACTACTTACTGAAAAGCAAAAAATCTTCATGAATATCTTTTTTATTTTATTTTTCTTTTTCTAATTTTGGGAGGTTTTTTGTATGTAAAAAGTCATTGGACCCTTTCTGCGGAAGGACTGGATCTTCTCCTTTTCCTTTTTTCATTTCTCTGGAATTCTGGGTGGATTTAACGACTTCACATGACAAATTGACGACATGCATGACCAACATTTTCATATTAATTAGTTATTCTTTCTCCATCTTTGGGTGGTTTGAACAGTGTACGATGATCTTTTGGTGTGGAACAACGAGGCTCTAGTCAGGAAATACCACGCGTTGCACGTTTACTTTGTGCTCTGTCCCTCCGATGATCGTTTCAGAAGAATTTTTTCTACTACGGTTTACAGCCACGTGGTCTGACTGCTTGTGTTATCTAAAGATCGATAGTTTGTGGCAAGTTGTGTCTCGTGCGAGCTGATATATGTTGCGGCTCAAAGGAGTGCTGTGCTCTACGAGGAAGCGGGACGGTGATACTGCTTTCTTATGTGTACGTGTTCTTGAATATAATCAACGGTTGACCTTGATGGGTACAGGAATGCAAAGACCAAGAGCCGGCGGCGATGGTCCATTGATATGGGATGCCGCTTAACGAGAGTGTGTCTCAATAGTCGAGCACTATCATCAGTCCATAGCGTGATGCTTCTACAATAGGTATTTCTACTATGTTAACTTAGACAGCCATGTCATTGATCCTATCTTCTAGAGTAAACTTATGACCCTTTTCATGCCTGATATCATGAGTTGTTAAACAGTAAAAACCCGACACTAATAATGCAAGTAAGCCAGACATGGAGTTCCATCAACACCGTGCCATTAATATATTTTGAGGGCATTGCTGCCAAATGTCAAGAACGATCGCTAAGCCGTAATGCACCAATTTTATGCAAATTTGAGAAAACACAACAGTGCTTGCTTCGGGAAAGGGTATCTGATGTGAACGATAGCGCGATGTGCTGCATGAGCAGTACGTAATTGTGGTGAAAGCCATTACTTTAATTGTGACTTTGTAGGATGTGACGATAAGAACGATTTCGTATGAGAGGAAGCGAAACGTCATAAAGCGTAAAGGCGTGAGTCGGCGCGATGATGAGAGAGATGAATATCGTAATTCGTGAGTGTTGCGCATGGGTGTTTATTGTCCGCAAACTAAGAGAGCCGGATGTCATGCCGGAGAGCCGGGATATGGAGAACCGAGACTAGAGAGACTTGCGATGCTGGAGCGATTGACACGTTTTCGTTTTAGGGCTTGGTAATCCTTTTTGAATGAGGATATGCATCTTTGAAGTTCCTTGTCTGGATGTGCTGGCATTTGAATCTCCACGGCTTTAAGGCAGATGCGGAGATACTGAAGTTCATCGTCATTTTCGCGCAATTCTTGTTCGCTGTTGTTTGTTAGAAAGGTGTTGAGAAAAGGGTCGTAGGTAAACTTGCAGATGAGCTATTCGGTTTTGAAGAAAGATAATGCGCTGAGCAGCACGTTCGGCACGCTCGATGAGCAGACCTTGGATATGCTGCGGGATATGTAAGTATATGGATAGTCGAACGGAGAAAACAAAAACGTACATCAGACTCTTCTTGTCGAGCCTTGAGATTTGTGACCAATTGTGACATCTCCTCGTTGAGCTGAGTAACTTCCTGAATAACCTTCTTGGCCTGAGCAACAGTCATCCCCATGTTGGCCGGAGGTTCCGGCTCTGGTTCCGGTTCTGGCTCAGGATCCCTTCTAAGTGATGCTCCCAAATCTGAGAACCGTGTCTTGAACGCGGAACCTGGTGTGCTGAAAATGGATTCACCAGGGCTGCACATATCCAGACTCAATCGTTGATGAGCCTGCCGCGGTGATGGTGTGGAAGGTAACGAAAATGAGACGGTCTTCTTAAGCATCTTTGTGCCCTCCAGCTGATCCAGTTGCGCGGTGAGAATGTCGACGCCACTATCGTCGAGTAAATCATCGTCGCCTGAAGTAAGCTCATGCGCGAGCTGACTCAACCTCTGCGCCAAAACATCGCGACTATTTCGTGGCCGGTGGGTCCGACGAACAGAGGGAGAAGTGTTGTTTGGTGAATCGTTTATTGAAGATAGTCTTGAGTGGCCAGAGATGTCCCTCTTGTGAGGACTCACCCGTCCTGTGGAGAATCCGAGACTTGAAGCCACACTCGGACTGGAGAGTAATGAAGGCGTCCTCAATCCGGGAATGTCTTGGTCCGGGGCAGAGTCATTGTCGTCGTGATATCGGTTGCGAAATTCATTGCGATAACCGTTGCTGAGGTTTCCGTAAGAGAAATAATTGGTGGCTGGTGTAGTGGCGGTAGATGATGAATTTGAGAGAGGTTGTTTTCGATCCGGCGTCGAGAAGATGAATTGCTGATCCGAGACTGCAGACGCCTCGTCAGCCTCAGCTGCAGCTGCAGCGAGAACAGCAGCGGTATCCTCGTCTATAGCAGCGAGATCCATGATTTGTTGGTCGATACGGATAGATCTGATGTAAAGTGGTGTGTTTATGTTGATTTTCTGCGGTGGTAGCACCTCGGGCAACGGCAAGGTAAGGTACGGGACGTCAAAGATAGCGGCACCAACCTCGCGTCTCACGTCTAATGCGAACTCTTTACCTTTTGAGAGCTTCAAATCGCCTAAAGGAGACCAACGCCAACGACGTGTTCAAGAGTGGAGCACTTGAAAGCGATCCCAGCTTCACCGACTCGACTGGACTCGCCCTGGGAGGCTGGACACGTCCACAGTCGCAGGGCCAGGCCGGACGTCCACCAACAATAACCGGGCTTGACCAGCAAAGAAAAATTAAGGGCCCCGCGTGGGCCGCAGTGCAGGGAGGAGACCCAGGCAAGAAAGGGGGGCGGAAGAACAAGCGAAAGTACTCGAGAAAGAAGCGACAAAGAGATGATGAACTCTAGTTATCAATAGAAATTCAACTATAAAGAGAAGCCACCAAATCTCCAGTTTGACTTCGACGCGGGCGCCGTTGGTTTGACTTTGGCCGAGTATGGTAACAGTAACATTTTCCTAGTCTTTGAGGCGGGGAATTGTGGCCATGATGGGACGGGAGATGGAACTGACCCATATTTTGTCCGGTCCAATCAGACAATATTGAAATCAAGATACGTCATCTTTTCACGTGTTGGTCATTCTTACAGCTCAGTTTTAGACGCCCAACTGAATGTCTCTCGTTGAGTTGTCAGTCATACTATGGTAGGTTTCAGAACGATGCGCCTTTTTTCTTTGCTGCTGGCATCAATGATGCTTCTGTCTCAGCCCTTTTCAACGAGGAACATCGCAAACGGTGCATCACGTGACTCGGTCAGTTCTCGATCGTGGAAGCACATGAAAGCGCATGCATGAACTATAAGTCTTCACAAACATCAAAACAACACTGGCTTGATCATGTAGAGGCTCTATATAAGGACTCGATAACCCTCATCTAGTCAGGCACTCCCTGTCCAGGCCTATGTTCAATGATGTGCGTGCCTGTGCTGAGGTGTGGGGTAGTTAGTTTGACTCGAGAGCGATCTCCCCAGACCAAGTTGGGTTCAAAGTCTGGGGAAGCTGCTCTTCTTTGCAGTCAAGGTAACCAAGATGAGAAGATAATGCATTGAATCGAGATTCTACCCGTGGACTTGCTTGTTTCCTCCGGCAGGGGCTATGTAATGCAACAAAGATCCTCGTGATACTGATCCAAGCGGTGTCAGATCAGGATTGACGTATGAACACCCAGTATAACATGTCATAATAACCGCCATATGCGATTCTACAGACTTTTCAAATTCGGAATCTGTAGGACTCTAATCGAATGAAAGACCCTTGCTTCGAGAGCTGAGCTTTGGCACATCTACCGTAGCACCACCGCTTGGAGCACATAACCAAGGTCTAGGCCGAGGTCTTACGCCCTTCTCTCTCAAAAGTATAGCCGTAACCCTACAGTCCATTGAAAAGTCTAGCAGAGTGGTCTGTTGTTTTATATGCGAGTCCATTTCCGTGGCCTGACCTTCCCCGGGGCTTCGCCGAGCTGAGAGGTCCGTACCCCGATATTAAAGCTCGGAGACCGGCGGTGATGAGGGGAAGTGTAAATGACAGGCTTCACTTGGAAATTGCTGGTTTAAAGTCATGATACGAATATTTGCTGAGGAAAATTCATGACTATTAAACTCAATGGATGTTTGATTTACTCTTTCAACCCCCCTGGACCGTAGTCTTAAGCTTGAGCATGTAAAAGTTGCTCCATGTCTCCGTGAATGTGATGCAGCTTCTCCATCATGTGCCATTTACCCCTCTGGTCTAGAGAAATACTTCCCCATACTTGATCCCACTTGCAACCGTGCAGGCTCAGTTTACAATAGCAGCAATTGGACAGTTCCTCCACTAGAATGACGTTTTTAAAGTGAAGAAGGAAATGGTCCCCCCGGAATCATCATTAGGTGCTCATTCAGTTCCGTCCGAGCACTTCCGTCTTCTTCCACCTTGGCTCGTCTCTTTTCTAAACTCTCCTCCGAGTTGTTCCATTTTCATGTGCGCGTCTGGTTTGTCTCACGCGACACTGTAATAGCATTGTTTTTTAAATTCTCCGTCGTTGAAGGCACAAGATAGAGACCAACCGACGAATAGCATCTACGTACCTCCACTCTCCGGCCACTGCCTCGGCTTCTCCCGCTATTTGCACGCCTCTCGTTCCATTCGCGGGGCCACCATCATTGATACTCTACTCTGCTCTGCTCTTCCACTCTCCATATCTTATCCTCGACTCACATCGTCCTTTCTTTCTTTTCCTCACTCGCCAATTCTCTCGGACGATACAGTCGCTCGACTTCTCTCGTCTTGACTCTTCAATGACGACGCCGTGAGCTTATCCTCCGACCTTTCAACTTCCTCGGACGCTCTTCCGCAGCGGGAACCCGGTCTCTCCCTCCGTCCGTCCGAGCCTGCCTCCGAGTCCGATTTCTCTTTCTACGGCATCGTCACGCTCTAGTCTCTCACCTTTTTTTGCTCTCTGATTCGACCCACGGTTGCCCATCATGTCGTGGAAAGCTTCAGAGCGTCTGATGGATACTATCCGTCACTATGCTCGGTTTCCCGCCACTGGTGTCAGCTTGCGCCAGATGGTCCAGTTTGGCGAGAAACCCTCAGTCGGTATGTTTTTGTTCATTCACGTGTCCATTGAGCACAGTTATTGACTTTGGGCTGCGAAAGGAACCCTATTCCGAGCTTCTCAGTTCTTAGCCGAGGAGCTTCCAATCCGTCTAGCTCATCGCGTGCAAGAGCTCGACGAGCTCCCAGATGGCCTTAATGAGATGCCCTCTGTCATTAAAGTCAAAGATTGGTACGCCCAATCGTTCGAGGTATGCGTCATTGAAGTCAATTGCCAAAACCCGCAGTATTAACTCGACCGGTAGGAAATCACACAGCTACCTCGGCCACAGTTACCCTCGGATATCCGAAACCGCCTCATGAAACCTAGCAAAGCTATCGGTCGCAATGCTTTCCGCCTTCCTGCCGCAACCCCTAATCCCTCTATCGACGAGGGCGAAGCCGACGGTTGGGGTGGTCTTCAGAACGACAATGGCAAAGCCAAGGCCTCTGCGCGCCGGTACTTTGCTATTGTTGACGACTCAAGCGACTGGCCCGCCGATCTTCACCTGTACAACCAACGTTTCGCTCAGACTCTGCACCACATCAAGCGCCGTCACGATGGCGTCGTTACCACAATGGCTCAAGGCATCCTCGAATACAAGCGCCGTCGCCAGCGCATGCAGATTGACAGCACCATCCAGTCCTTCCTCGACCGCTTCTACATGTCCCGTATCGGTATCCGCATGCTTATCGGCCAGCACATCGCATTGACAGACCAGAGCCATCATCGCGACCCCACTTATGTCGGTATTATTTGTACCAAGACCAATGTCCAAGATCTCGCCCAGGAAGCCATTGAGAACGCCCGATTTGTCTGTGAGGATCACTATGGTCTTTTCGAAGCTCCCAAGGTCCAACTCGTTTGCAACCCCAACCTGAACTTTATGTACGTTCCCGGTCATCTGTCGCACATGCTCTTCGAGACCCTTAAGAACTCTCTGCGCGCCGTTGTCGAAACCCATGGTATGGAGAAGCAAGCTTTCCCCGTTACAAAGGTTATTGTTGCCGAAGGCAAGGAAGATATCACCATCAAAATCTCTGACGAAGGCGGTGGTATCCCTCGAAGCGCTATCCCTCTCGTTTGGACTTACATGTACACCACTGTCGATCGCACACCAAGCTTAGATCCTGATTTCGATAAGAGCGACTTCAAGGCCCCGATGGCTGGTTTTGGATATGGTTTACCCATCTCACGTTTATACGCGCGCTACTTCGGCGGTGACTTGAAACTCATCAGTATGGAAGGGTAAGTGTTAAACAAACATACTTCTAACCCGCCTGAACAAACACGCCTATTCCGATTATGAACAAATCCGTCACTAACATTTCTTTCACAGATACGGCACCGATGTCTACCTCCACCTGAACCGTCTTTCATCATCCTCCGAACCTCTGCAATAGCAATTACATAGCGCCGGCGCACAGAACCTACAGGTTCCCCCCTGGGTTCTTCGCAAACGACTACAAGGCCGAAGCCGCGAGATATCGGAACGGAAACAGGTGGGCGATGCCGAGGCGGTGGTCAACGCGCCACCACGAAGCAACTATACCAGTCCACAGGAAGTCTAATGGGTTTTTTTCTTACAAAAAGGGAATTATCGTCGCCCGCGGGAGATCCGTGCGCCGGAGCAAAACACAGACGAAAATATATCGTGATACTACTATATCAGCAACTACTACAAGAAACAATAAGAGGAAGAGCAACAAGAAGGATCAGACGATGACGATTACGAGGCCGTCCACGATATGCCCGCAGCTATACCACGCCAATAGGAACGCACAGCTCACTTGGATATTCGAAAGAGGAGGAAAGAGACTAGTCGATTCGAGGGACGAAGATCCTACTACACCAGAACATCGCACCATGTGGTTCACACAACCCGAGGGACCGCTCTCCATGGAGGCCAGTCTAAAAACCAATGTTGGGAATCTCTACAGTCTTACAAAGCGTGCCGTTGCACGCATGTTTGGACAATAAACACCATTCGAGCTACGTTTGGTTATCATTATATTCTAGGTAAAGATCCCTCCCACTTACAGATGGGAGGAAGAGGAACATCGTTTTATCCAGCGATGAGGGCACATTGTATGATGCATTGGGTGGGTATGAGGGGGAAGAAGAAGATGGTGACGATCGATATTATGGGAGGCTGTCTTGTTGACAGGACATGCAAGCATGTATATGGAACAAAAATACTTCTACGGGAGTCTCGGTCATGGGTAGGAAATATCATTTGCACTTTGTTTTTCTGGTTACTCGATTTTGCAGCGACTCCTATAACTGTGGTCGGGATAAGTACCATCTGATTCCATGCTGAAAAGGATTCCTCAACTTTCTGACGTGACAACACATGAGATTCAACGTAGGTAATGCAACACAAGTCAATTCACTAAGCTTTTCTACCAGTTCTTGGGCAGGGGGTTGCTAGCCTCAATCGTTTCCGTCCACTTCCATTTCCATCATGCCTCTCATTCAACGAAATGGCTCAAGTCTGAGCTGTTGTGAGGGCGAATAAAGCAACCATTTCCCCTATCCCATGGCGATCGCAAAAACAAGACAAAAAAAAAAAAAGAAAGAGACTAAAGAGACTAGTCGGAGGTCTCAGTCAAAGAAACAAATCTGGGTTGTGCTGCATAACGGCCTTCTTCTAGTTGCTCAGGGCGTCAAACATGTTGCGACTCTGCATGGAGTGGCCGGATCGCTGGCGCCCGGGTGAGTCCTCAGCTTGGTCCATGATGTTAGGCTGAGTGAAGTAGCGCTAAAGAAAGAGTCAGATAATAAGTCATTGCTTGCCATGAGTGCACCTACATCGTTTATCTTCTTCCACTTGTTGTTGGTGTGGAAGTTGGCCTGTTGCTGCCTTCTGAGATCGGCTTGTGAGATACGGTTCTGTATCAAGTGTTAGTCTGAGATCAAAGCCTTATTGATTCAGTATACTTACTTGCTTTCCGTTCCCCCACTTGTCCTCACGTCGGGTTGAGGCCTCCTTCATAGGAGGGATGTCGTCCCAGCCGTCTGCGATCTTAGCACCCTGGTCGCTTTCTTCGGTAGTTGATACTTCGGATGCCGAGCTGGACATGACGGTGGGGTTCTTGGACGCAGTGTGCCTCTGGCCCATAGGGTCCCAAGCGTTGAAGGTGATCTTGCGGGCGGCAGCCGCCTCCTCCTGGTCCTTGCGGAGAGTTGTTGCAGTCGAAACACTACCGGTGGTGCTTGAGGTGGCAGCTCGCTGGGCTATTTTCAGGCCGCGAAGGTGGGGAGGGAAATCGCTTGCCATTTGAGACACTTGCGGAAGAACAACCTTTGAGCTCGAGGATACAGAGTCTTCGTCAATAGACAGGCTTGCGAGACGCTCTGGCAGCAGTCTCTGGAGATGAGGGGGGAGTGTAGCACGGCTAGAAGTTGTTGACATGTTATCGCCAGCAACACTGGATGTCGTGGACGCGAAATTTCGAGTCGTAGAAGAGTGAATCGTCTGGGATGAGCCTCGGACGACTTCGTTGAAGACTTTGTTGTCGTCTTCGTTGTTTGGGTCTAAGCCAAGTGACTCAGGTGAAGTGATAGGTGCCTGTCTGATGTTATTGATTCCGTTCGATCTCCTTATGTCTATTGCTTACTCCAGGGAGATCATCTTCATCGAAGAACTGGGCAACCTCGACAGGCGCAAGGTAACCTTGACTCATCATCTCTTCTTCCTCTACGGAGACATGACCCGTAGCTTTGGGGATCGGAACCACTGAGGGCTCTGCGACTGTATCCCATGCGACACATTGAAGACATCGCTGTTTCACGTTAGCTAGATATTGACACCACAGCTCAGAAAAGTCCTTACCCAATCCTCAAGTCTGCGCTGGTTCAGGGAGAAGGCATCATATGGGAGTGTTCGGTCGCAGCCGACGCACCCATGCTCCAAAGCGGGAGTTGAGTTATGTTCCTTGCAGATCATTCCGGTGTTTTCAGGATCAACCTTTCTACCGGAGTCTATCAAGAAGCGGGTGTTCCTCTGTTGGGCCTTGGAGAACATGTTCAAGGGCTTCCACTCGTTACCTGAAGCGCAACGAAACCTGGCGAGATTAGCAAGTCAAGCACGAAGACATACAGGATAAGGGTTGATGTTACTGAGTTGGCGCAGCCTCGTAGGCTTTACTATATATAACTTCTTTTAGCTTTGTTTAATTCTGATGTTGATGGACAAACTCACGGCTTGTAGCCTCCTTTGTTGTCGTTGCTGGGCATGGCGATTCGTGAAAGGAGGTAATAGAAGAAGATTCAACTTGAGGTCCCAGTGCAGATGAGATGTCTTCTGTGTTTGCGGATGATTTCAGCTGCGAGTGGGGAAATGATAGAAGAGTGTTAGAAGGATGTTTGGGTTGTATGCGCTCCTGTTGACTGCTTCAGGTCAGCAAATAACAAACTGACACTCGGCGAATTCAGCAACCTCAGTTGCTGGTGTTGAAAACAAATGAAATAGTAGAATAAGGGACCCTTTTGTAAGGCTGATGTCGGATCAAAGTAAGAGATCCGATATTGTTGAGGGTTGAGTGATGAGGAGGAAGGAAGGTGCGAGGCTCGTGCGCTTAGGAGATATTTATTGGTAGTGGAGGCTCTCGCAGCGGCTTCAGTGGCAGTGAATCACTCTCCTCAGTTATCAATAATGAACAATAGCTTGCAGGCGGGTAGTGGCAGTGTTTGGGGAGTGCCTGTTTGCTCTTCCTGCCTCAGGTTGATACTACAACCTGAAGCACGCACTTTCAAGTCTCGCAAGTCTACATTTTGACTGGGCAATTCTTATCAAGTATACCTTGCACTTCCTCCCTTTGAGTACAAACCTTTTCTGTTTTTAACCACTGTTGTGTCGGCCTGTTATAGGGGTCTAAGTGTTGAAACTACTGTTAGGTGAAGTTGAACAACTACCTAGGTAGATAACCTCCTGTATAGTTGGAAGTAAGTAAGGAGAAGGTAAGAGAAGCAGAAGAGGTAAAATCATCCTTTCGAATATTTTGCTGTGTATTTGAGTAAGTGAGTTGCTGCAGCTGGTTCAGCAACATCATATCAAACAACCCATGCTGTATACATCATCGATGATGTTTGCCATGAGGATGGAGCCCATATCATATAGAACAAGTTATTGAAAATCACTACTGCTCACAACTCAGATTAGATGGTCGCTTCATTGGCGTAAGCCACTTAAAGAGGCAACGTTTTGCAATTTCTTTGTTGGTGTTGATGTGCAGCATCCCGCGGCCATCAACCCCCTTAACAGTCCATGCACTGACAGATCAATACTGAGAGCATACATATCTGAGTTGCAGTTACAGTCACATCAAATATAGTTCTGATACATGTGTCACATATCATATTCACGAAAATCAATAAATGAACTTGTATGAACGTAAATTGTTAACAGTTTAGGAAGTCTAAGGTGGATGAGGCTCAACACTGGCCCACAAGCAATGTTCATCTGCCACATGGGAATCATCGTCCTAATTACACCCTACACCCTCTTTCATCTCATCGACATCGATCAAATTGTCCCCAGTAACTAATCACCATGCATGTCAAGTTCTTTATCCAAGCTTCCTATTTCAGTGACAAAGACAGGGCTAACACGATGCCCAGTCGCTTCCGACATTTTCACCGCCATCTACCCTACAGAAAATCGAATGAAGGCTTCACCGCTCAAGCGGAACCGTCCATAGCGTTAAGTTAGCTCGCTGCCCAAACCCCAGACGATCAGCTGGCATTGTCCATGAGCTTGTCGATTTACAGTTACGCCGATCACGATAAGGCTGTGCGTTGTCTGCGGACTGTGTGCATCTTCGATGGCTAGAGATGCTCAGGTCAACGAATGTACCGCGCTGTATGATTGGCATAACCATCTCGGCATCCGAGCGTAATCGTACTCACTGCAGGTATTTAGAAAACTGCAAAAAGGACTGACTGCAGTACCTGTCAGTTTATGGCAAGATAATTCTGCATCTACCCTGCAACTTGCGAGAAGCTATTGGCCTTCATCGCGTGGCTGGACGGGAGCATGCAAGTGACCGCGCCAGCCGACAAGCAAGCATCAGTCTCTCAACATGCTGGGGTCATGCCATGTTGCTGCAGTGATCTCAACGGACGTGTCAAGCTACTGAGATATCCATTGACTATTCGTTGCTAACGGCGTGTCTACGGTAGAAACTGGTATCCATCGTCAGGTTAAGCTTGGCGAACGACCCATCTACGGTGGCAGGCTTCATCCATCTTCTCAAACCCACCATCGATAGACTCGTTCCAGAGAGGCGACAAGGTCAGGCCTAGACTACAAAAAGACGCCCTTACCGATACAGGTTGGCGGTCTTCCAGATCAGGTCGATCCCATGTGGACGATACTCGTCTTGGCCAAAGGATCTGGGGTAGGCAACCTTTTGACTCGCGCTTGTGCAAGCCTCAGCACTGGGGCTGAAGTTAGATGTTCAAAACGGCGTGACAAGCTCTGAGCCATGAGAAAACAAGAAGTTGGCGCGCTTCATTGAAACAAGACTGGTAGCAAGACCTCCGAGAGAGACCGGTGCTCTGGAAATAACCTGCCCGTTACAAACAGCTGGTCCCTGAATCCGTGCTCCACGATAAGCTGTTGTCGGTCCACCGAGCGAGCATCGGTTGCGATGAGCATCACTGGGTCCTGGATACAGTATGAAAAAAAAAACAAAATAGATCGACAAGACAACGCGCTTCGTGTCCAATGGTCGTGTCAGTAACACCACTGATCAATGACTTCACCATGAGTGATGCCGCTGTGACAGTCAACCCAAGCGGGCTAAGATCGACTACGATAGCTCTCGGGATGGACAGATATCGCCACATTCGTCCAATTCCACGCAAAGGAAAAGCATGCATTAAACCCGGCCAATACGGAACTGCCAGCTCAGGTCCCGGTTGGCGGATCATCAAGAAAAACGCAAGGCTCAGTCGGTCATGGTCACTCAGGACAAGGGGAACACGTCAAAAGTGAACCCGACAATGCGGTGACGGAGCATGGGTCCATAACTGCTCTACAGCCGAGCTTTGAGTCTCAACCTCAGGATCACAGGCCCCTTTCCAATGCCGGAACCGCTGTTGAGAATTTGCTTTTTGGTAACCGACGATTTTTCTCAGACGATGCCGATCACCAAAAGCTAATAACTCATACACCGTTCCTAGATTCTCGGACCTTCTGAGTTCACTTTACTGTTGATAGTGCACACGCTAGAGAAGACCAACGGGCTCGAGGCACTGGTGGAGCAGCACGGGGCGTCCCATCGGGAAGAACCCTTTGGCGCCTGCACTCCACAAATGTTAATTGATGAAAAACGTTAGGTCAGTTGATCTCAAGGCTGGCCAGGCCTTTGAGAAGCGAAAGAGGTGGCAGGAAAAGCGAAAGTGAGGCATTGAGACCAGAATAGACGAGGGCTGGAAATACGAATAATGGTGCAGGCATTACTCTTGTGGCGCAGGCTTGATCACGATCTTCAGCCAATTGATTTGATCAACAGACAGGGCAGAGTCAGCACTGCAGAGAAGAGATGGTAGCAAAGGTTTCATGGCTGATGATGTGAGCCGAGCTACTCAAACAGGTACAGGCACACTCTTCCAACTCAATGGTAGGTTGTTGGAAAAGAAACGGCATAATGACGACAATGTTGGAGCTAAATCGATGGGATCGAGGCACAGTTTTCAGATACGGCACGGCACGTCACGTTCAGGCACATTTCGATCTCACAGCATGTTGAAAGCTCAGTACTGGTCATAAGCCAGACCCAAAAGCAAGTCTTCGTTTCAGAAAAATGCATTGCTCCAGCCTCCATCTGTGCGTGCCGCGCTTGGGCGTTGAGGACCATCATGGAGGCCATATCTCACGGCAGGTCGTTCACAGGGTCTTCTCTGAAATAGAAATCATGATCCCTTCAAACTCAGCCATCATCGGAGGTCCCTTCAAATGGTCGGGCTGGGAACTGAGCGAACGGGCCCGTCAGAGATCTTAGGCACCGGCTTACTCGCATCATCTATCATCTGTGCATTCGGTCGCTCAAGTGATAAACGTGTCGCGCAGGGAACTCCTGGGCATACATAGCCTTGGGTCGTGACAGCGCATAGCCGGTTACGAAGCGACGCGCCAGCTAGAGCTTTGATTGATTGAATGATCGACTGGGTTGAGAATGCAGGGACAATCGCATCAGAGTTCACCCCGCCTGCTCTCCTCGAGACAATTAAGGCCTAATCTTGATAACTACCGTTATCTATGTACTTGGCCATTATGACCGGCTGCATGATTCGAGGCTGGTGTACAATCGTCAGTCAACGGCTCTGAAGACTTGCCGTGTTTCACGCCGCGGCATTGATAACAAGACCAACACCGAGGGAGGCATCCAATCTACCGTTCACTGCGTGAGATAATCAAAAAGCAACGAGAAGGGAAATAGAAGGGGAACATCAATGGGGACGACAATCATTCACGACCGCTGCACTGCGCTGCGAGATGGATCGACGCCTAGGTCGTCCAGTCTGTTGGGCCAGGATAACCTTTCCTTCGAGAAGGTCTGCTAGACTATTCTACAACACCGGTGAACCCGGAAATGCTACCGTACGGTACCATCGTGACAAGCTCGCCTATAAATTTGTTGCAGGCAATCTCCGTTCCCCGGGCGTGTGTCCTTTGCATTGGGTCGATCCTGCAGCATCGTGACAGACAGACGAGTCCAGGATCGGGAAACGTGCCCCGAGTAGGAATTAGCAATGCACGGTGCAATCGTGGACATGGACACAGAAGAAGATTGGCTTTCACGAGTGCGACTCTTGGTGTAGCCCAGGGGTTTCAAACAATGGGGATGGATGGAGTGAAGCATAGTACCTGGACGTTTGGTACCTGCAGCAGCTTTCTGGAAAGTACCGAATGGAAGGGCCACTGACCCACAATTAGGCATGAAAAAGAACCCGTACGGACTACACTGTACCTGGCAGGCGGATGTTTGGTAATTAACGGCCAGTGTGAAATTGGCCGGGCCCTGTCGACTTACGGTCCGGCGGCTGGCCCCTGGCAGACGGCCCCACACCCCGGACGTTGGCTCGAGGACCGGTGGGATGGGATGGATCAGCATGATACTGAGAAAAGAAGCACCCAATCTTGCTCGCGAAAGGATCAATCTCGCATGGATAATGAAATTCTCGAGTCTTCTTAGACCCTTGATCGAACATTTCTCGGCATACTGAACAATCTCTGATCTTATGCCAGCCAGACAATAGATCGGGACTACCCTGATGTAAGTGACATCCTCTGATATATGATATTTGTATCTAAATGACGTTACAACCACTGAACAAACCTGCTTACACGTTCATCAGGCACAATGACACCATGTGTATCGATCATAATGCACAAACAGAGGCTGGAGTGGTTTCCAGGAACCACTTTAGGGCTCACAAGTTGAGATGATCGACTGTGAAAGGCTGAAAGATGGGACAGAACAGAACCTTTAGCTCTAACGGCTAAAAACCCGGGTGGCGTCTTATGCCCAGTTATGCCCTGAATGGCGCTGCATAATTCGCACTACCAACGGACTTGTACACGTGTGTGACAAGGGCCTGTACGTTTCGGAAAAAGCTGTTCCTTGTTTCCATCACATCAACCTCTTGACGCTGCATTGCTTAACCCTCTTGTCACAGCTTCAGCAAAGCCCTTTGTCATTCCCAAGCGTGTTAAGTGATTCCCCAGCGTGTTTCGTCACTTCAACGGTCACAATGCCCCTCGTCGATATTCCCCTCTCCTATCCCCTCCCCCTTTTCTTTTTGCCCTCCAGGCCCCTGTGAGCATTAATCCCAGGGCACGTCCCAGCGGAAGGAAAAGCACCCAAGGCTAGGCTGGCTGTTTGATTAATGCCCCCCCGGCTGTTGGACGACGGCCTCCCGCACGTACCAATTAACCCACGAGGGCCCTGAGGTAGAAACCTAAGGTTTGGGGATGAACGAGGGGCAAAGCCCAGAGGCCATTTCATGCGACCCCGAGACAGCGCCAGGACGTGAGAGGGCCTTCTGTAGGCTCTTACGGATGGAATTTGGCAAGAGCGCCACTTAAGTAGTTGGAGATTAGGTATGAACCTGGATGCTCGATACGAGTTGGAGGTTCTTGCAGGAAAGACCTGCTTGACTGCGCCATTCATCTGAACTATTGATAGATAAGTTGCGGTTGTGCAACGGCCAATCTTCGATATGCAACCCAGGGTGCTGTGGCGCGAGGCCACGAGAATCGGCCGAGGCTGAGGCGGCAGAGCAAGCGCGTGTAGCGAGTAAGAAAATGCGTCTGCTCCAAAACCCACGCGTCTGGCGTTCTAACCGTGTGCCAATTTCACCATTTTGCTTGGCTCATTGAAAGCCAAATTACAGCCTGCGGGGAAACACAGCATTGTGATACCAATAAATTGTTCGCCCGCGCCGTTAATCTTTGTTCGAGTTCGAGGCATGAGAGCGGTGGTCCTGGGTGACAAGACAGGCTGGATTGCTCATCTCCCAGGGCCTATCAATCGTGATCTGCTGCCGCGGTTGGTAACGTCTTTGGGCCCTTGGGGTTACTGTCACAAATTGCGACAATTTGCAGCTCGGAGAGCCATGCCCCAAAAAAGAAATAAAACACGGGAAAACATTGAAAGGTCCCGCCGCGCCACGAGATTGAGATTGGCCTTGGACACTAGGATGCTCATCGCTTTGTTCCCCGTGATTGTAAGTGAACTGACTATGATTATGATAGCACCTCAGGCACAAAAAGTTCCCAGTCAAGGTCGGCAAATAAATGGTCGATGTCTGCAACGCCGTCATCGCCGGTGCAAAATCCAATCCTAGAAAGCTTCTAGGGGGGGCCAGGGGAGCTTCCCCCGGTGGCCCTAGGTCGTTTCTTGTGGTTTCGTTCGTCCCCAATTGTTCGGTCATCCATTTTCTTCAGTGCTAGCGAGGTTACGAGAGTCGTTTCCATTTATCTGGGACCGCGGTAGACTGACCCTTATTTCCAAGACCAAGAGCCGACTGGACTGGGACTGACTGGGACTGACTGGGTTCAAGATGAAAGGACTAAACCGCCCGTGATCTCTGTAGTGTCATGTCATTCGCCGTCTGCCACTTTTCACGTCGGGCATTCTGGCCCATACCAGTGGGCAGCCAGAGTTGAGAGGGCCACACGACACCATGAAAAAGACACCCTAAGGTTCGTTTGGTGTGCTCTTCTGACTCCCTCTGACCCTCCCTAGGAAGTCTTCAAATGATCCATTTCTCAGAACCTTGCACACCCATTGGATCTTGTGCGGTTGCTCTTGGATCCTAGTTTCATTCTTCGCTTGTCTACGACAGTTTAACATCTTATCCTGAGATTGGGAATTTCGCGTGTCGCTGTCTCCGATCTGATAATCTCTCTGATGGGTTTCTTCCTCCCTTTGCCCATCTTTTTGCAGAATACCAAGGTTGAACAGCGTGCTTATGCTTATTTCTGCATGGGATGGCTGTGAGTCAGTACTGTACTCTGACTTGCAGCTTGAGATCAGCGCGAAATGAGGTACCGGTACCACCAGTGCGCCGTGACTCGAACTAAGTTCATAAGGCTTCGTTAGCAGGTCACTCTCCAGAGCTTCTGAAGGACTCCCGTGTGCTCCCCGCCAGCCCAGTCTGCTCCCGCTGCCATGGGCCTTTTCTCCTCTCAGTGCGGGCTCTCACAGTGCTCGCTGTCAGGTCTCTTTCAGGGCTGCCTGGGGTGCGTAAGTGCCCTGACCGGAGCACGGGTACGTACCCGGATCTTGGCGAATAAAGCCTGAACTGAAAGTGTCGCTGTTGAGCTGGGTTTTCCATTTCTTCGACAGGGGCGCATTTTAAAGTGGAGAACAGAGAGTCGTGATGGCGTACAGTGACATGTGCTGGCCCAAAATCTACAGTTGGCCGGTGACATGGATACCTTTTTTCCCAGCCACCTTTCTACAGCGCGCAAGGTTCCTGCAAGGTCCCGCCTGCAGCTCGCAAGTACTTGGACTTGACCTCCTTTCCCGTTGGTGAATCCTGGACAGAGCAAAGTCTCCATTGCTTCTTTTTCCACGGCTTCGCTGCACTCCACTCACTTTGGCTGTTGACGGATACCACGACACGCCCACATCTTTTGGTCTCTGTCTCTTCTCACGCCCCCTTCGTGTCTCACCTGTCGACGCCTCTGGTACTGACTCTGGCTTTGGTCTTTTTTGGGCTTTTCTGGGGGGAACTTGCTTGCTTCAGTATAGGTTGGTTGTTCGCTCTATCTTGTCTCCCTGGACTTTAACCACGTCAGGGCTCACCCCATGTTCAGCTCACCTGCAGTTCTCTCTCTCTTTTCTTCTTCTTCCCCTCTTCTGACATATTCAATAATGGCAATGACAATAAACAACATCTATTGACGTCGCGCAACAATCGCTGAATCAATAACCCCCCCGGGTCATTATTCAAGCATCCTTCGCATTAATCACACTAAGAGGTAGAGCGGGAAACTCTTCGCTGGGGCCTCTCTTTTGGGGAGCAGAGCAACTGGGTTACCTTACCTTAACGTATTCGCTAGTGGCCTGAGGATCCTGCCCCGATCGGCAGGTTCAGTTCAGTTCAGTTCAGTTCAGTTCAAGCCACTCCCCCCCTGGCCCGTGGCCCTTGGCCCTTGTCAAGAGCTTTCTTTCGCTCTCCTTTTCGTTAATATCGACCCTATCCACTTCTGCAATCACCCTCACTTCAAGTCACTCCTTTTGCTCTTCTGGAACCTGGACCCTCTGGCGAGATCTCATCTCCTTTGATTGACGTTTATTCTCATCCATCGTCGTCTCGATTAATTCTAAACACTTACATCCCGTCCCCTCTTTCTCGACCTCCCATTGTTCAGTTCCATTCACTCATCTATCATCAACTTCGTTACCTTTACTGCCGCCACATCCCCTCAATCCGATTAACAGTGCTACTACTACTACCACGAGTAATTGCTTCAGGGACCAACATTGCTATATACAATTGCACACACTCGCTGCCACACCCACCCACCGTCAGGTCCCACGCTCGTTCGCCGCCGTTTTCCAAAATCAACTTGTCCGATCTGAATGCTCCGGTAAAACGATTTCTAGCTCTTTGAGAGAGCTTCTTGTTTTTGGATCCGATTAGGTATATTCACTTGGCTGCCGTCCAATTCGGGGACCCTCCGAATAACAATCGTACCCCAGGACCCCAACTCATTCGCGTGTCACACTGCATCCGAAATAGAGTCCCCTCGATCACAACCGACATGATGACTGTTCAAAATGACTTGACCTATCGGGGTGTTTCTGGTCAACAGCTTGCCCTCGAGGATCGATTTGAAGTATTGAAGGAGATTGGCGATGGAAGCTTTGGCAGTGTCGTTCTTGGTAGAGTTCGGACGGCTGGTGCCAACGTTGCTCGCCGAGGTACAGTGGTAAGTCAATACGATGTGCACCCTCTTGTGTGACAGCTCCCGTAACCATTTCTGCAGGTCGCTATCAAGACAATGAAGAAGAGCTTCGAGTCGCTAGCACCATGTTTGGAGCTCCGCGAGGTCGTCTTCCTTCGCACTCTCCCTCAACATCCTCACCTAGTTCCCGCTCTCGACATCTTCTTGGACCCCTACACCAAGAAGCTCCATATCGCCATGGAGTACATGGAGGGCAACCTCTACCAACTGATGAAGGCTCGCGACCACAAGTGTCTCGATAATGCCAGCGTCAAGAGCATTCTTTTCCAGATCATGCAAGGTCTCGAACACATTCACTCTCACCACTTCTTCCACCGCGACATCAAGCCCGAAAACATCCTAGTCACTACTTCTAGTCACAATGAATCTGGCAACACCTTCCGCCGATACTCAGCTCTCGTTACTCCTCCTTCAACACCACCCACATACACCGTCAAAATAGCCGATTTCGGTCTCGCCCGAGAGACACACTCAAAGCTCCCCTACACTACTTACGTATCAACAAGATGGTACCGTGCTCCCGAAGTTCTTTTACGAGCTGGAGAATACTCCGCTCCCGTCGATATCTGGGCTGTTGGTGCTATGGCTGTTGAGATTGCTACATTGAAGCCCTTGTTTCCCGGTGGAAATGAGGTTGATCAAGTTTGGCGAGTTTGTGAGATTATGGGCAGCCCTGGTAACTGGTATAACAAGTCCGGTAACCGCGTCGGTGGAGGAGATTGGCGTGAGGGAACCAGACTCGCTGGCAAGCTTGGTTTCTCATTCCCCAAGATGGCTCCCCATGCTATGGACACCATTCTGCAAACACCCCAATGGCCGACCTCCCTCAGCCAGTTCGTCACTTGGTGCTTAATGTGGGACCCCAAGAACCGCCCAACATCATCACAGGCTCTTGCTCACGAGTACTTTGCCGATGCCGTTGATCCTATGCGACCCAAGTCTTCTGCTTCTCGAATTCTTGGACGCAAACAGTCTGACCTCAGCCGAAGCAGCAAGGAGGCTGCTACTACTACACCCACATCTGTGAAGCAATCTTGGTTCCGCAAGTCTCTCATCGGACGTTCTGAGAGCACTGACCTGGCTACCATGCAGGCCCAGACAAAGGATTCCACTGCCCCCAGACCCGCACCTGTACATGCTTCATCGGCTGTTGAGGCATCCACTGCAAAGGTTCGCCCAGCTGCCGGAAAGAGGACCACTTGGACAAATGGCCCATCAAACGTAGCGCCCATGCCTATTCTTCCCACTGCGCGACCGATCTCGCCGATCCCTGATGCTGTAAATGCCCGCGCCAACAACACATACGACGACTCTTACGCTAATGGACATGGCCAGGGGAAGACCAAGAAACTTGGCCGACAGCTCTCTGTCGCTTCAAGCACAAACAACTACACAGAAATGCATCGGCAACAGGCCGAAAGGGCACTCAATGGGAATTCTGGCCTCGCCTCCCCTCCGAGTGGACAGAAGGAGAGCTTCTTTTCACATCTCAGAAAGCGTGCGCGGCGGTTCTCGGGACGACATCAGACCCCCGTCTCACCCGCCTATGACGACGACCTGGAGGCCCAGGTTGGATGTGGCCCTTGGGCTAGCAACCGGTCGTCCATGGTTATTGACCAATCGCAACAACAGGCTCCCATTCCTAAATCCGAGGTCTACGAATCCCTGGACAAGGCCCTCCGAGATGTTCAGAACAACCTCGATTCGCGACCTCCCGTTCCGCCCAGTCACCAGATCTCGCCTACCAGCACCCTCAAGCGACATCACTCGCTTCCTCAACACCAAGCCCGGTCAGTAGACAACCTGATCGGTGCTGCTCGAGGTGGGCCCATCTCTAGCCGAACAAGGAGGGCCCAAGCGACACATGGCGTACATCAATATGAGGCTCCTGATGAGGAAGACGAGCTTCTAGACGAGGCTTTGACTTCTACTCAACGGGCCGTCAAGCGCATGGAGCAGAACCAAAATAAGCCTCTTCGACAGTCGGCTAGCAACATTGGGTTGATGAACCCATACCCTACGCCGTCACCCTCAGCCAACGGTAATCAAGTCCTGTTTGCCGATGGTCACGAGGCTGTTACCCCCAGGCCACTGGATCTTAACAAGAAGACTGATAACCAGTATAAGTGGCCCACGCCACCATATGAGGAAAGCGAGTGGGCAGCATCAGCAGCCGCTAGTATCTGGGCTGCTGGCAGTCGCTTCTAAGTGTTTCGTCTTGACATACTGTTACGATTACGTCCAGTGGCGCCGAAAAAGTTATTGATATCGACTCGCATGGTCATGGTGTTTGGGTGTTTGGGTTGAGATATGCAACCCCTTTTCTGATCTTTTTATCATTGTTGTAACGTGGGCGGTCCGTTTGATTTTTGGGCATAACTGGCTTGACTATACATACTTTATTCCTCCCTTCGATTCAGCACTCAACATTTTCACCAAATACCCGGCCGCAGTTTTATGCCGCCTTCTGCACATTATTATTACTATTACCTCTTCGCCATCTCTCACTTTTTGAACCGTTTGCTCTTCTTCGTTTTTATACCTTGAGTATCAAATACCCCCTATAGACCACAGGCGAGCGCAGCCGCAGCAATCTGCTTGAAGCAATACCATACACATACCACTCAATCAATTTCTTTCCTTTGTCTCACTACTATATAAGAAAGGTGGAAAGGAGTCTGAGGTGCTTGGGCTGAATATGACCGGCCATTTTCTTTGTCATATCCTTGGGTTATCTTTGCTTGAATGGACAAAAAAGGGTCAAACAGGACGCCTCCCCAGGAGATGGACAAAGTGACGGCCAGAGCCATCGTTTGCTTATTGAAGCATGTAAAAAAAGTCAGCGAGCATTTTATTATCCCCCCACCTTTTCAGTCAATGCATTGGGAGACTGTCAAATCAATAGATGGAGTCTTTCGCCGGCCAGGATGCCCGACAAAGCAGTTTGCAATTTTATGATCAAAGTATATAATTTTACACGCCCCGGCAACAGGAGAAGGGGTGCCTTGGTATGAGGAGGGGACCATGGTGTTAATCAACAAAATATCAAAACAATTACTGTTTCATGCGCTCTATGCGATTTCTGCTTTGACTGCCCAATGGCCTATGTGAACTAAGCATCGTGGGCTTCATCGAGAATGTTGGCGGTCTCATTAAATCGATAAGAAGGTTTCTGCCTCCCTTTAGTAGTGGGGGACCAAGTCAGAATAATGAGGCAACATTTGTAGAAAGCGGGGAGGCAGCCAAATTAGAGATTGAAAGACAAGAGATGAGGTGGCTTGAGTAGTGACATGCATGGTATTATTTGCACAATATTAAGCTGTGATGGGAATAAGCAAATCTCTTAGGCTTTATAATATTACTATAGTTCACACGAGTGACCGTCAGGGTGTCATTGTTGCGAGACACAATGTGATCGATGGCATTGAGTTTGGTGAGATGAATCTGAAAGAGATCTTTGTGAAACGATTGAACAATGTAACTCGAGTGAGAGTTGAGTTGAATTGAATTGAGTTGGTGAGAAGATATGGATGAAGTGATCATGGTCACGTGGCCGGCTAGACGAATATCACGACGCTTACCTTAGGCAGCACTCACCTGTCCTGGTAAGCCAAGACAAGAACTGACGACGAGCAGTGACTATTACGAAACGGAGACGATCTCTGTATCTCTTTAAAACGTGTCAAACGCTCTTTTTGTCCTCGGGGGTCGTTGACGACTTTTATCAAGTGTTTGTTCCTGAACCGTAACGTTAGACGTTTCACACGAAGCGACCGTCGAATCAACTGATTCATGTTGGACGGACTTTGAGAAAGCCGAGATCTTTGCGACGATCTTACCCGTGGATAATCTAAACATCTCACGAATTTTGGATCATCTCATTTTCTTGAATATCGCTTCTTTCTGATCACTCACCATCATCCCAACCAAAGAAAGGCTGGACTGGATCATTTTACGCGGGGGAGGGGTAAATTCGGTGTTGGCTAAAGGATTCATGGACTAATGGATGAGCATTTAACTGAGAAACTCGGACCTCTATCAGTATCACTACCAGTCAGCCCATCATGAGTCTCAATCTGCCAATGCGACCTAGCACAAGCAGTCAGCGGAACCGGGACAGTCGTAATAATTACTTCAACAGTTATACCCCGCCAAGCTCCACGGAGGCTATCAATGGGCCTGTTAGAGAATTGGTTAGGGAGCAGACGCCTCTGAATGATCGCTTGATTGTGGGTGTTGATTTTGGAACTACGTTTTCAGGGTGAGTACCTCAAGCTGAGAGAAAACATGAAGCTAATGTTCGTAGTGTTGCTGCCGTATACACTTCTACCCCTGATGATATAGAAATCATCAAGACTTGGCCTGGCGGCAATGGTATCACATCGGACAAAGTCCCAACGGAGATTGCCCTATGACTTTCCTCCCAATGCACCACAAGGCACTGAACCAACAGTAAAATGGGGTTCCAGTTCAAGCCTGAGGAGTCACGTCTACGCTGTATCAAGCTCTTCCTAGACCGTTCTCAAAAACTTCCCTTTCTACGTCAGCCCCCTCGACACAGCCGCACAGCTCAAGCGTTTCAACAAGAATGTCGTCGATGCAGTAAGCGACTACTTAACTCAGATTTACAAGCACACGATGGACACGCTCACCCGTAGGTACGGCGAGTCGTTCATGGCGTCGACAAAAGTTGAGTTTGTACTCACTTGTCCGGCTGTTTGGAGTGATGCTGCAAAGAACACTACACTGCAGGCTGCTGAGAGAGCGGGTATGGGGTTGAGGTCTGAGATTCAGATGATCAGTGAGCCTGAGGCTGCGGCTGTGTATACGCTTAAGGCGATTCAGCCGAATCATTTGAATGTGGGTGATAATTTTATTGTTTGTGATGCTGGAGGTGGTACTGTTGAGTAAGTTTAGCAACCCCTTCATCTAGCATGGTACTGACAATGCGCAGTTTGATCGCATATAAAATTATCTCACTCAAGCCGCTCCGTGTAGAGGAGTCCGCGGTTGGAACAGGAGGGTTGTGTGGAAGTGCTTTCTTGAACTATCGATTTGAAGAACATGTTAGAGGCCGTCTTGGCCAGACTCGTTTTGATGAGATGAAAGCTAAGAAGGGCAAGACATGGCAAATGGGTCTTCGATACTTTGAGGAGTTCGTGAAGAGGAACTTCAATGAGGATGAGCACCAGGAAGTCAATGTTCCGTACGTACATCTCGCCGTCTCTATCTTGACCTTGCTGACATTTCTAGCTTCCCTGGCCTTCCTGACGATGAAGAGGCTGGGCTAGACTCGGGCTTCCTCGTCATGACAGCAGAACAAGTCAAGGACATATTCGAGCCCGTGGTCAAAGAGGTCTGCGACCTTGTCCAGGGCCAAGTCACAGGCCTTCGCTCAAAGGGAGGCATTGTCTCGGGCATCGTGCTGGTTGGAGGTTTCGGTCAGAGCGATTATCTATATCGTCGACTCAAGAACCACTTTACCAGCGCTGCTCCGCCGCCGTATAGCGAAAGGCCTACACACGCCAATGCCAATTCTATACAGGAGACAGGCTCCATTGAAGTGATGCAGCCTGTGTATGCTTGGACGGCGGTTGTGCGAGGTGCTGTCCTGAGGGGACTGGAGGGCAACATGGTCATTTCTCGTAAGTCGAGAATGCACTATGGTACATCGTATGCTACTGTGTATGATGAGGATAAGCATTCGGTTAGTGAGCGATACTGGTCTCCCTTATGGGAGCGCTGGATGGTATCTGACCGGATGCAATGGCATATTGCAAAGGTACGTCTCCTCCTTTGATGAACTCATTCCCATCTTCTAACACATCTCAGGGCGAGGCTCTATCACCACTTGCGCCCATCGCATTCCACTACACACGTAACTTCCGCCCCGGTCAATCTCTCATCGTCACCGACGATCTCATAGCATGTGACGCGGACGAACCACCCGCAGCTTACACTCGCGACCTGATCCACGTGTGTACCCTTACAACAGACCTCAACGCCGTTCCAAGGAGTTTGTTCACGAGATTGACGACGACGAGGGGCGTTGAGTTTGATAATTTGGATTTCACACTGGAGATGAGGGTTGAGAGTGCGGGCTTGGGATTTGAGTTGAAGGTCGATGGGGTGAGGTATGGAAGGGTTGAGGCTGAATTTCACTAGGGCTTTGATTTAACGGAGTTATACGTGAGATATGGGTTAGAAAATGTGCATATATATCTATTGACTGAGTTGATCTTGGTTCTCATCTGTGTTCCTATTTGATGAAGTGGCAAGTGGTGACATCGTAGGTTTGGCCCAAGTGGTTGGCTTCTTAGTTTCTCGCTCACCTTTCATTGGCTTAAGTCATTGAATCTTGTATCGACTCTACCCCGGGCTTGTTCTCGAGTTTAGCATTGTTTAAGAGTTAGCCTACTCCTTTGTTCGCCTCTAGACTCGACTTACATGAGGCTTGACTTACAACAGGCGATCGCGAACACGCACGAACACAACATGTTCAGCCATTACTTTCTCACTTCCAATCTCCAGAACAGATACCATGGCTTGACAGCCTAGCAACAACTGCGCAATACGAAATCTCATGCCACACATATAAAACCACTGCCCATCACCTTTACCTTGGAATCACAGATTAAACAATACAGTTCCAAATATGTGTCAAAACAACAACTAATATTTTAATACGCACAAGGTAAGTAAACACTCAAGATGAGCTCCTATCCAAGTTTCCAATGGCCCAACCCCCAGGGCGTCTGCTGCTACCGCTCCTTCGACAACCCCAACGACCACTCCATCATCGCCATTAAAGTCCCCTGGCTCCAATGGCCCAACGACCCGCTCGAGGATGTCCATTCATCCTGGTGGGTAATCCGTGAGAAATCATTCGCAGCTGTAAGACTCTGGAAGAAGATTCTACACGAGAAGCTCGAGAGTGAGACGCACTATAAACATATGAAGATCACTAGCATTGTTCTTATGAATGAACAACTTAGACTGACTATTGATGATTTAGGAGAGGGAGATGATCATCTGAAGTTGTTCTATGGGTTTGCCGCTGATGAGATTGCCAAGATGAATGAGGTCAAGGGGCTGGATCTTGGGAAGGATGTTGTTAAGTGGGTTGGGAAGTGGGAGAGATGCTGTTCCTGTGTTCAGGAGGATTAGGAAGAGAAACACAGCTCTTGTCTAGGAGGGTAATTTCTGGGTATCATACCTGTAGCCGTAAGGGTATTTATGGTTCAGTCGTTTCAATCAATACATTCATAATGCCAACTTCATTCGAGACTTTTCATCGTGAGGATCTGAAGATAACTGGTTTCGCCATGATTTATAATACATGATTATTTCATGAACACCTGCGGTCTATTATGGTGTAATCATGCCAAGAAAAGTATGAGAACTCATCTTTATCTACACTCATGAGGGAGATGTGATGAGTTTGATACCAATATTTAGTCCTTATTTTGTATTAGTGATCGGAATTTGAAGCGATAACTACTTAACAGGCTACCTAGCTCGCAACAAGACAACTCATCTGATTTATGATTGTACTTGTTTTAATATGAAATGTCTCGATTATTGCGGACATTTATGATCTTCAATACGTCACTTGAAGATGGCTTGCCCTTCCACTTTTCAAGGTGGGGCACAGACATCAACAATTCTTCAACTTTCACTCTTTCACACTCATTCGATCCTCAAGATGACTTCTTCAGAGCATGCGTCAGCCCTATCAAAATGGGCACATTCTCAAGGCGCAACTATCAATCCCTCTGTTGAAGTCACTCATTTGCCTGAAACAGGCCTCTCGTTCCGCGCAAAAGCGCCTACAGCGCCCTTTGACACAATCGTCAGCATCCCCTCGTCTCTCACGCTCTCATATCTCAACACTCTTCCTGGTCGTGATGACCCTAAACCTTTCCCTGCGGGATTTCTGGCGCAAACACCACCGCATGTAATTGGCCGTTTTGTTCTCATCAAGCACTTTCTATTGAAAGGAGAGTCTTTCTGGGCGCCATATATACAGGCTTTACCGCAGCCTGATGACCATGATTCATGGTCTCTTCCGCCATTTTGGCCAGATGAGGATGCAGAGTTATTTGAGGGGACGAACATCGAGGTTGGCGTTACGAGCATAAGAGCCAATGTGAAGAGAGAATTCAAGACGGCGCATGATCTTTTGGCCGCTGAGTCGTGGGAGCTCGAGCTTCTCAAACAATTCGCATTGCCATTGTACCAATGGGCCTACAGTATCTTCTCAAGCAGAAGTTTCCGTCCAAGCCTTGTTCTTGGGCCAGAGGATCAGCAACGTCTTCCTGAAGGTGTCAAGCTAGACGACTTTTCTGTTCTCATGCCGCTATTTGATGTAGGAAATCACGATATGACTACCAAAGTGGAATGGGTACGCAATGAGAGTATCAATGGCTGCAGTCTCAAGGTTGAAAAGGCGTATCAGGCTGGGGAGCAGGTCTTCAACAACTACAGCATGAAGACAAATGCTGAGCTACTACTGGGATATGGGTTTATGCTCCCTGAGACAGAGGAGTTACACAATGACTATGTTCATGTGCGGAAACGACAGCCTGCTCATGGTGAGGCTACAGAGGAGTATTACGTCTCTCTACGACCCATTCGAGACCCCAGCTCCCTCCTCGCACGCTCAAAACAAAGCGTCCAGCTCAACGATGGTACCCCTATTCTGGGAGCCTTCCAGCATGTTCAGCACGACATGGTCTGGGACATCTTCTGCACCCTCGCACCACCCGAACAACGCTCGACCCTTATCAGCGAGGGCACAGAGCAAGAGCAGCAGGAGAAGTTTTTCAGTGGCCAGGTCAGTGAAGATGGGCGAATGTTCCTTCAGCAGACGGCGGCCATCATTCAGCATAAGGTCATGCAAGAGCTGGAGAGGTTGCTTGAGACGGACGTGGAGGTTGTGGGCGGAGGTGACCTGACGAGGAATCAGCAGTTGGCGCTGGATTATAGAGCGAGGTGTAGGAGAGTGCTTGAGAATACACTTGAGGCTATGAATATGGAGGAGTTGTTTGGGGAAGATGAAGAAGGGGGTGAATAGATGGATGCCTGCTGGGGACTGCTTCACTACAGGGCTGAAGCTATGAGGTTAAACTTGATAGAGGCTCTAAAACATAGATCAGGATAGATCCGTGGCGGCGCAAAGGAATAGCCAAATAAAAAGAGATAGTCGTTTGCTGAAATTTCTCGTTTGAAGATGCAAACAAATAGTTTCGTGGTAGGTTGTGGTTTAACTCTCCATTCACATTGGCCAACTTGTCCAGTCAGAATTAGATGCATCTCCACTCTCATCAGCTCTTGATCTTGATCTCATTGCAACCTCTGCAACAACAAGATCGGTCAAGCATCCAGCGCATCTCATATATCAACAGAGGTGCCTTCACACGACTTACACGATTCACCCCACCCCCGCCATCATGACACCTTCATCAGACCTCAAACTGCTCGATCTCATCACCGCCATTGACAAGTACATACTCTCCTTCTTCACGAATTTCACAGAATACTAACAATTCCAGTGCTCCTCTCGACTTTGCAACAAACTATGCCCCCTACTACCGTCTCTTTCTCTCACCCGACCCTCGCCCTCATGGCTTCATCCTTCCCCGCCACAGTCTCCCTAATGCCATGGCCTGCATCCTTCACTATCGACCACGACAACCGCACCGTCACACTAAGCGAACCTCCATCTGGCTCAACACTTACAGAGCACGCAAACTCCGCGTTTCAAGAAGCTGTTGATAAAGCCATTGGCGATGACCTGTTTCCTATTCTGCACAAGGAACACAGTGAGTACTTTCGCATAGTCGGCGCAAGGGAGTTCGTGCAGGTCGAAAGGTTTGCTGCTCCGCTGTTTGGCATTGCGACGAGGGGTGCTCACTTGACGGGGTATGTACGCGGTGATGATGGGAACATAAAGATTTGGGTTGCGAAACGAAGTCGTCACCTCTTCAGCTACCCTGGTCTTCTTGATAGTACTGTCGCTGGTGGTATCAAGGCCAGTGATACACCACTTGCATGTATCAAAGCTGAATCTACCGAAGAAGCTTGTCTTCCGCCAGATCTCGTCTCATCGAGCGTTGAACCGGCGGGAGCGATAACGCTGGCGAACATCAACCAGAAGTCAAAGCTATTCCACTCAGATATAATCTACGTCTTCGATCTAGAGATGCCGAAGGATGTTATTCCTCGACCGGGAGATGATGAAGTGGAGGAGTTTGTGCTGATGGATTGTCAGGAGGTGGCACAGCGCATGTTAGCAGGAGAGTTCAAGCCGAATGTGTGCCCTGTTATGATTGATTTCTTGGTCAGGAAGGGGTTCATCACGAAAGAGAATGAGGATGACTTTGAGGAGATCCAGAAGAAGTTGAGGAGGGAGATTCCTGTGCCGATGGAGTCTGATGTGTAGTGGTGATGCAACTTGAAATTATTGGCCTATCATGAATCAATGGCCTCTTTTTACTTGAGCTTTTTCGGGAGTTCATGCTTGAAAGGAAGGCTTAGGACTCCTGTAGCATTTGAGTATACAACCAGGCCCAGGTAGTTGGTGTACGTTGTTACACTCTCTGCTAATTACAATAGTTTCATATAAGTTGATCACATCATACGAAATCCAAGTGATGAATGAGCCTCTTCGCCACAGCAAGGTGCACCAAAGAATCATCGCCTGTAACGAATGTCGAAAATACAATGCCTTTGTGTGCACGAACCAATCCCAGTTCATTTGACTTCTCAAAACTACCACATCGTTTTTCCCTAGCTAGCAATCTTTACCAGTCTGTTACCAGTGTTAGTCACCAAATTCTCGAAGGCCGTATTGTCCAGGGTAGTCACCCTCACACTGTTTGCTGTTTTGGCGAGGCGAGGTTCCTTCCCGAACAGTACTCCTCCCTCCCCCGTCAGCCCACCAAAAAAGTCCACCTTACTCCCCCCAAATTTCTGCCAGCAAAAGAAAAAAAACCTATCAGCGACAAAATCACCGACGACGAATACTGCATTTTACGACTTGAATTCTCAGACAAATAACTCACCGTACTTGTCAGAATGGCGAGATTCAATGGGTTGTTATCGTATTGGTACGTACTTCTCCTCTTTGTCTGCTGACCTTCTTGAACCCCGCCTTGCCACATCAGACGGCCTCTGCTTCACGCCGACAGAAGCAAAGCACTTGTTTGATATGCACTGATGGCCATTTTTCTCTGCATTATACTCGTAAGTACGAGACTATAATGTCTGTTTTATAGCTTGCCTCCAGTGTCGGCATGACTTGCACCATTTTCAGATCTTTTCGTATTGGCATGTCTCTTCTCTATTATGACATTCTCCTACGGCGTTCAGCCCGTCACTGACATCTTCCCTTCCACATCACAACCTCTATGATTCACTCACACTCCTCCAACTATATGCTTTTCTTTCTCCTTTTGTGGTTTGATTTACTCTCATGTCTTTCTGGCTCAAAGTCGACACTCTTGACGCCTCAGAAGCATCACAAAACTCGGTTACCTTACACCAAAGACCAACACAAACGACACTCCACTTCTGCACCACGACTGAGTTTATGATTATAAACTCAACCACAAAAACCTTTCTTGCGAAATGCCACGTTGTCATACCAAAACAATCGCTTCGGAAGTCCGAGGTAATTGGAGCCACGTTGTGGCCAGTCGCAATCAAAGACAGAGATTCGCCATCATAGCACACGGAAATGCTCTACGAAAATGGTTTGTGCCACTATATGATGGCTTCCAAATGACACCGAGAGATCGATCTCTACGCGCCAAACAGACACTCAATCAACCTCGAGTCGTTCGAGTTTCCCGGCCAAGCGCCCAGCAGCACTCAATCATATCTGTTCCAATATGTACATCACAGTACGCGACAAAATGGGATAACAAAGTTTCTTATCGCTATGGTTACATCTAAAGCCACAAACTACCGACAAGCGGCTCAGATGCCCGCTGCCATCCAACTTCACCTTGGCGCATATTACCAAGCAACCATGCGTTATCGATTCTCCCCAGTCAGGGTATCTCCCCAAAACTATGGCCTTGCCCCCACGAAACCTCAGCAAGCCACACCATTGCTTTCCCGCACCAGAAAGCCAGCTATTATCATATCGCCCTATGTCTTTGTGCGCCAGGTACTCCCTGTTGATCCCAAATGTCCATGTTCGTTAAGAACTATGACGACGTCTTCATTATCGATTCATCAGGCTTGGTTATGTCTGCCTCATCCGAGGCGGCATGCTCGCGTATTGTTCAAGCACACCGCGTCACCCCTTTGAGCAACCATGACACCTGGTGTAGCCATGTGGCTGGGTATAATGGTGGCTGATGCTCTCCGGTCGACGAAACATCCAAGCTCCCAAAAAGTCATACAACTCATACAGTCCATCTCTCAGCCCGACGCCATGTCTACTCCTCCTCCGAGTCCGATTCATCACTGGACTCGGCCGTAGGTGTGGGAGCCTGCAACACGGGTTGATTATCGCCAGGCTCCTGGCCCGGCCGGTACAAGTTGCTGAGATCACGAAGCTGCGCAATCCGTTCCTCTTGTTCACGGGCACTCATGGGCTTGTTCTTTTTGGGCTTCGCCGATGTCGATGATGCCTTCGTATGCTTAGGCGGCGCTGCCCGGGTCACTTCTGGAGAAGATGGCACGTTGGTGTCCTTCCCGAATCCAGGCAACACCTTCTTACAGAGTTCCCAGAGTTTGAGCAGAGCCTCATTGCTCAGTTGGTCAATGTCCAGCTCGAGCTCTCCGTCGGTGTTCTCCTACAGGGTCGTTAGTACATTGTCACTATCATGTGCAATACTGGTGAACTTACATTTTGACCAGTGTCTCGCTTGATAATATCGATAGCGCGGTCAAGCTGTGCACCATCAAGATCATTGATAGCAGAAGCGATAGCGTCCTTGTCTGCAGCGGTGAGAGTCTTCTTCACAGCCTTCTTGGTGCCACTGGGCTTCTTAGGGTTTGCCACACTTCCGCTGGGTTTGCGAGGGGCAGATCCACTGGGCTTAGGCTTGCTCGGCTTACTGGCCTTCTTAGAGGGTTTCTCAGGATGCTTTGTGCGGTGCGCACTGAGAGCCTGTTTCGCCTTCAGAAGACTTTCTTGTACAAGGTTAACGATACTCTTCTGCATTGCCACCATGCTCTCATTGGGCGAGTCGGCACACAGAAGGTCGGTCAGCTTCTCACTTTCCTCCCTCAGCTTTGTCTCCAGGTCCCGCACTTCCTTACTGTGGTCTGCACTTGGAGGAGCTGCTACCTCATCGCCATCGGCTTCCTCGTCCTCATCTTCCTCGTCGCTACCGTGGGAAGCAGCAGGAGCATGTGCCTTGGCGTGTCTGGCTAACCAGCTGTCCTTGTCCTTCATCAAACTGTTGTAATAGTCCTCCAATTGAGAAGCTACATACGACACAGTGTTGCCTTGGTCAACACTACCGTTGAAGGTATAACAATTGGAAAAGATCAGCCGCACGTTCTTGTCAAAGTCCTTAATGTTGGTGATGTCACCACTCTTCAGCATGCGAGCCACCTTTCCAAGATCCATGGGCTTCTTGATGATGGAGTAGTAATGTGGAATGTTGAGCCCCTCAGCATCAACTGGTTCCATAAACCAGTTGTTGATGGCGTGGTTCTTGGGGTGCATCAAATCGTTCAATACCTCTTCAGAGAACTGCAGCTCAGGCTTAAGCTTCTTTCGCGAAGGCTTGGTGGTATAGTCAATATCCTTTGATTTGGGAGCACGGACGGTTCGTTTGGGACGATCGCCCTCAGTGGCAGATGAGGCACGGCGCAGTTCGGTAGCAGCGGTATTGGCTTCTTGAGATCCAAGCCGCGGCTTTGACGACACGCTTTCGGCAGCGGGACTAGCGCCAGGTCCAACAGATGGCTTGCGAGCAATAGAATCACCGAGAGAGCTGATACGCGACTCGCGGGGAGGCTTGGGCTTGGGTATCTGTTTGGGCTTGACTGCCTCTTCTTGGGAATGGTGGCAACTTCTTCCCAGATGCTTCGATAGCATTGAACGCAGCAGCAG